>NC_135657.1:32030775-32108777 GCF_964188315.1 Podarcis muralis
GCAGAAGGCAAGGGCAGAGCTTAGGTGTTTAGTGGGAAACCACAAAGTCTATTTTCCCAATGTCTCAACTCTGCCCTCTGCTGATTGGAGGCATGCAAGGCCGCTTATACCCAACATTTTTGGCTGTGAAAAAAAGGAGGATCTTTGATCATCTTGTTTGGTTTATCAGCAGAAGCTGCTCAGCATGAATCACATGAATATGTTAGCAACCTCCACTATCATTCCAATTGCTGGGCAGCCTAGACCTGGATTAAAGTTAGCATGTATGGTGACATCATTTTTAAAGAGATGGTCTTGAGATTTTTTAGAGATGATCTAATAACAAAGAGCTATTAGACCATTGTGAAGGTAGCCTGTGGGGCGTGGAATTAGCAAGGAGTGCTGTTTTGCCCTATCTGTAGGGCCTTTGAAGAACAGTATATTGTTAATTCAAGATTTTAGGGTAAAGGTAAAGGTAAAGGTACCCCTGCCCGTACGGGCCAGTCTTCACAGACTCTAGGGTTGTGCGCTCATCTCACTCCATAGGCCGGGAGCCAGCGCTGTCCGGAGACACTTCCGGGTCACGTGGCCAGCGTGACAAGCTGCATCTGGCGAGCCAGCGCAGCACACGGAACGCCGTTTACCTTCCCGCTGGTAAGCGGTCCCTATTTATCTACTTGCACCCGAGGATGCTTTTGAACTGCTAGGCTGGCAGGCGCTGGGACCGAGCGACAGGAGCGCACCCCGCCGCGGGGATTCGAACCGCCGACCTTTCGATCAGCAAGTCCTAGTCACTGAGGCTTTAACCCACAGCACCACCCGCGTCCCGCAGGTTAAACAGAGTTGCAAATTTGGATCTGGCAAAAGGGAAGTGTAAAATGAGTGCAGTATGGGCTTTAAAATTAGACGAGGAGACAAGTGTATAGTGTTACATAACTTTCAGTCTGTTGCAGCAATAACAGCAGTCTTTGATTAGGATGCTGAAGTATGTTTAGTAGTAATAGAACTTTTCCTTGTTTGCTGTTTTGGTGAAATAACAACCCCCGCAAGGGATCTTTTTGGCTCAAAAGCTCCCTAAACAGCGAACAGCATAGTAATATAGAAGAAAGATACAATAAAAGTATACTGCATGCAACAAATCAATCAATACAACATAAAACAGCAACATTACAAAATACCCAATTGCGCTAATGAGCTTCATGCTTTCACCACAGATGACAGATCTACCTCCCAGTTGGAAGCCAGGTTAACTCACAACCCTGCTGCCACAATCTCTCACCTAGGATCAAGCCCATTGACAGCCAGTCACATAAGGTAGAGTGTTCTCTCCTTCATTACACCCAGAAGGAAAAACCCAAAGGACTGACTGCATTTTGGTGGTACTGTACTCCTTTTAGGGCCAACATGAGAGCAGCAACTCACTGCCAACAGTGGCTTCCTCATAAATAGGGTCTCCCCTTGGAAATCACCTGCAGGTGGGCCAGTGTTTTTACTCTTCAGGGCTAGCTGGCCCAACATTTTTCAGTGCAGTCCTATATACATCTACTGAGAAGTAAGTGTGTATAGGTAAGTGTCTCAGGTTTGCATAGGGTTGCAGCCTTAGTAGACGGTCTAGTAGTAGTTAGGATTTAGAGGTGATACGAGGAGAAACAGGTGACTCCCAAACCATGTGGTTTCCTGAGCCAGTGCTGACTTGATCCTCAAAATGATATGGGCAGCAAATTAATTACTTCAGGAGCTAAATCTCAATATGTTGATGTCAGGCAAACACTCAATTTAATTTCCTACCCAGGATTAGAAGTCGAGCAGGGAGATTTAGAATATACTTCAAAGAAATTGGATTGAAACGGACGAAGGATGACTGTCCACTGCTAAAAGTTCATGTACATTTGATGAACACCTCTCCAAGTCACAGCACAGCTGATTTCCCATACTCTGAATCCACGTTATCCAGGGACTGTCATGGCTAGGGAATTTGGCTCAAAGCAAGCAAGGGCAGGGGGAATACTTTAATTTCAACAACAACATTTTGCTAAGCACAACTTTTTCACTTTGCATACAGGTTTGCTTGTATCCTTCAGAAAATATTTTCTATTCTGATTATTTTGTTCTTTTCAAAATACTTCTGTTTATAACTCAGTCCTCACTTTTGAATCCCATTTGGTCAATAGAACTTGCATTACTTGGAAAGGGGGAAGATAAGTGACATCACTCCAGCACTACAATTAATTGTCATATGATTCAAACCAATGATTCAAACCTAATTCAACATTGATCTGACCATCCATGGTAATGAACCAGCAAACTAGAACATGACAGCTCATGCCATCAGTTTCTGAAGACTACAAATGGCCTGTGATTGGTGTGTCATTTCATAACATTTCTTTTTCCAACCTTGATGTTTAGTTTTAGCATTTTTAATAGTCAGCCACCTTGAATGCCAGGACAGTCAATTTTGTGGATTTCTCATTCAGTAAAGATACAACAACAAACCACACACATGAATTGGGCTGTGTGTGTAGTAAAATGCCAAGAAAATAAGAGGCTTGCCCCTTAAAACTCACCATCTACATTTGCTTTTGTATATAGTTCTCATGGGATACCAAACACCCACACCCACATTGCATTTACCAGTAGTTATGTTCTGCAATAAACAAATTCCATTCACCAGTGGAATTCCCCTTGATTCTATTGGAAAGGAACCACCAAACATAAAGATGATTTGTCCTTCTATGGTTTGTTAAAATGTCCATAGACAAGTCATTACCATCCTTTTTTACATTTCGATAAGAACCCCATTTAATTTTGAGGCCTCTCTCAGGATCAGTGTAAGGGGTTTTGAGTAACAGTCAAGAAGCTCATATGAAGAATGCTTTGCAATGGAGGAACATAAGATCCTATAAGATCCTAAGGAAGAGCTTCCTAGAAAGTACTTGAAGGAGATGTGAGGAACTTATCAATGGGGCTTACATCTAGGGCTTTTTTCAGCCAGAACTTGCCAGACCTCTCAGGTGGGCACCATGGCCATTATAAGAGAACAAAGGAGGTATTCGTGGTGAGTTCCAGCACCTCTTTTTTAAAAAAGAAAAAGAAAAATAGCATTCTAGAAAAGTAGAATACATAATATAATATATTATATTGTACTATAATATAATAATATAATAAATTTTAAGAGGAAGGACATCCCCAAAGGTCACATTTCCAGTCAATTGCTCCACATTTTTGTAGGCAGCACTACTAACATCACCAAATGTCTTCATTGTGCTGCCAACCAGATCGACAAAGTACAGCTATAGAGTAGGTTCCAGGACTTACACCCATAACCAGAGAACAGGAATCACTGTTAAAACCAGTCCTTTAAAGGACAGCTGTAAAATGCTGCCTGAAGATGAATAGCTGGACAAGGAGAAGGAAAGTTGGAGTCGGTTTAGGGGTTTGACTTTATGGGAGTGTTATTTGTGGGGGTGGGGCGGAATTGTACAGATCCTGCCAATTGCATGACATTTACTCCTTTTCATTATTCTTAATGAACAAGATCCTCCCACATCTACTAGGATCCAAAGCTGAGCTGGATCTGCTGATCAAGAGCAAGCAAGCAAGGGAGGGAATCATGCACAGCGAACAAAGTATCTCAGAAGGGCAGTATGATCCTGGACAGACTCACTGGGGAGGGAGAACAATGTGTACCCTTCTCTTTCCAAACCTTTAATGGAAAGGGGGGTTTTTTGCTAGAGAGGTGCCATCATTAGAAATGGCATGGAAGGTAGGCAGAATGTACTGAATGTCTTGCAAATGCTGCTCTTAACAAGAAAGCAGCCTGTATAGGGTTTGAAATTGGTTTTAATATGTGTTTTTTAAATCAATGGTTTTACTGTTAAATAGCTTCAGGAAGTCATTCATAAATGAAATGAAATGAAATGAAATGAAATAAGTAAGAACAGAGGGCTGCTCCTGAAAAACGTGGCTTCATTTCTCCCATAACTTTGCTTCCTTCTGTTTTAGGAATCTGACATTTCCACAGAAAAAACTGCATGCCCCTACAGCTTCTTAATAAAGCCAGAGTTACAAACAGATGCAAAACTGCTGATCCAAACTTGGTTCAGTGCATGTCTTGCAGTTTCACTTGACCATTTTGTGTGTGTGTGTGTGTGTGTAAATATTTTTATTTCAGATTTCAGTAGGTATAATGCAAGAAAAATGGTCATAACCAAGCAATAAAATCAGGAAAGAGAAAACAAAACCCGTATCTGTAAAATAAGTACATTTGTTTGTGATGATTTCACTTGACTTTTGAAGCCCATGTTAACATACAGAATTTGGTCAGGACTAACCAAAGTATATGACTTTGCAGTGTTCAGAAGGGTGCACGAATGAGTTCAGGTTCTGTATGTTCCATCAAAAATGGCAGCTGTAGCTATGAAAGAGGTCCCCCCCCCCTCCACTTCCTATTTGTGGTGATCTTATGATTAACAAAGAATGACAGTAAGGAATAGAATTTGCTTCCTGACCAGCACATGGTTACCATAAAATGATTATCTACTCTGGAAGTTTTGAAAAGGAAATCGGTAGGCAAAACATAACATAATAAAATTAAATTGAGCAGAACCAATTATAACAACACATGGGGCGAAGCAAAGCAGGTTCTTCCCCTCCATTAAAAAAAAACAACCTTGAAAAACACACATACTGATATGGGTAGGTCTATCATGCTGCTCTCCTCCTCCATTTCCCCCCCAAGTTTGGGTTTTGACGCAGTGGCAAGCCTCAGTTAGGCCTAAAGCAGAAACTGAGCCTTTTTTTAACTTAGCTCCCTCTGGTGGTTTCATTTTTTTACTTCATCAACAAGAAAATCCCACCTTCCAAAGGATAATTTGATTGTCAGACATTTATAATTATGGATTTGTTTGGCTTTTAATTATTATTTTTATTATTATTATTATTATTATTATTTAGGGTAAAGGCATATCCCCCAACATTTCTCTGATGAAAATAGGGAGTCTTATTCGATAACAACAACAGCAACACTTTTATTATTTATATCCCAATCGCCACAGCCACTCTGGGCGATTTCCAACATAAATAAAAACACAATAAAGTATTAAACATTAAAAAACTTCCCTATACAGATGTCTTCTAAAGGCTGTATAGTTACTTAACTCTTTGGCTCAGAGGGTGGGGTGCATCACTCCGTACCCTCCAACATTTCTCCAATTAAAATTTGAGACATCCTAAGGAAAAGCGGGACATTCTGGGATCAAATCAGAAACTGGGTGGGCTTCTGTAAATCTGGGATTGTCCCTGGAAAATAGGGAAACTTTGAGGGTCTGTAAGTGGAAACTTGGGTAAATGGCTGAGAAAATATATGTAAGGTCAAGGTAAAATGTAAAGGACCCTTGGGCGGCTAAGTCCAGTCAAAGGCGACTATGGGGTGTGACGCTCCTCTTGCTTTCAGGCCGAGGGAGCCAGGGTTTGTCCACAGACAGCTTTCTGGGTCATGTGGCCAGCAGGACTAAACTGCTTCTGGCGCAACGGGATTCAAACTGCCTACCTTCCAATCGGCAAGCCCGAGAGACTCAGTGGTTTAGACCACAGTGCCACCTGCATCCCTTAGAAAATATATGTACATGTTTGCATCAAGAGTCTCTGGGAATAAGATGAGGCCAATGTTATTGCTTGCTGTTCTTATATTGCCCTTATTATAGTGGAACAAAGCATCTTATCAATAGGAAAGAAAATAATACGAGATTGTTATGATTATTATTAAAAGAATTTGTAATTTCCTTTCAAAAGGCAGAGATAGGTCTTCTTTTTCTTGACAATACTGGGACTGCTGCCGAGTACTTGAGGCAGTTGCTTTGGTTACCACTCTGCTGGGCACAACAATCATCTGACCCACCCCACTCTACCCCACCCACTCACCCTTTGCTTGCCTCGTATCCAAAGAGAGAAGCAGAGGCAGATGCTATTCCTCCTGTTCAGACAGACTGTAATTGTACAGGTTGCTCTCTCTTCTCTCTTTCTGCGAACCAACTTGTGCAGCCAGCAATGAGTAATGTATTGTACTGACTATAAATGGTATGAATTGTGGGAGCTCTGACCATCCGCTTTCACCCTCCTGGTAGCATCCTGAACAGTTGAGGGAGGAGAGTCATATACAGGTAATATGTTTTCAGAAAGTTTTAATTTATATATTGTTTTGCAAGCTGTTTTGAGACCCAGACGTGGTTTTTAAAAAGTGGGGTATAATGCCGACTAATTAATTGATTAATTTGTTGCCTTTTACATATGTCTCACAAGGCTGGAGGAAGAGAAGAAGAAGAAGAAGAAGAAGAAGAAGAAGAAGAAGAAGAAGAAGAAACAATAGAAAATAAACACTAATATAAAGGGCTTTTTATCCAGCCATAAGAGACACAGAAATGATTCTGTTCACCTCTCATTGTATACAATATGCAAACTGGGAGGGATTCTATAATCATTATCATCATCATTATTACTCATTACATTTTTATACCACTTTATATTTTAAAGAAAAAAATTCAATGTTTTTTTACAACACATTAAAACATCAAATGACACAATCCATAATGAAACAAGCATCAAGAAAAATATTTCAGATCCATCTCTAAGTGACATTTTCATCCCCCATATTGATTTACCCACTTAATTTAAAGAGCTGCCCCATATCAGAAGGAGTCTAGGAAGCCAGTGTGGTGTAGTGGTTAGAGTGTCAGATTAGGACCTGGGAGATCAGGGTTCAAATCTCTATTCAATGTCATGATTCTTCATTCTCATGAGTTCCTCTGTCATGGAAGCCCAGATCCATTTCCTTTGATTGGATGTTTTACTTGCAATACTGGTCATATCTCTTATCTATGAAATGTGGCAGCTTCCATCATAATTTGTTTCTGTTAGGCAACTTCTAGTAAAATCCAGAGCTAATGACAAGCAAAACACAGCAGCCTGCAACACTGCAAACACGTCTCCCAGTGTGTTCTTCTTTTTAGCTGTGCTGCTCAAAAAGTCAGAGGATTTACATACACGCCAGTAAATAGATGGCTTTAATTCAAATTAGTTTCCACCAGTTAGGCACCCCCATCCCAATCTGAAGTTGTATAGCCGTATACAGTGAACAGTTTCCTTGTAAAAGCAACTGCTGCATCTGCAAGATTGATTAAAGGTACTTAGTAGGTACAGTCTGAATAATAATACAGGGCTGTTGTAATTGCTCACAGAGGCAGGACTGCAAAATGCCAAGTCTCAGGGCCTCTGCCCTCATTACGCATTGCTTGGGGAAGCCCTTAGTGGCACAATGGCCATGTCTGGCAGCTGCCACTGTCAACAGCAAAGATATTTCCCTACATTCAAAGGAGAAGATTCATCATTCTCCCTCTGCAAACAAAACAGGCTCACTGCATCTTCAGGGATGGAAAGGCAATCCCAGAAAGCCTCAGGAAGGATTAGAGGTTCACAGGGAATGTTCCAGGGAACTGTGAGCTCCTTTTTCTGATGCATGAGAGATTTAAACTAAATGTGTGTGTGCATGTATGTGTGAAAGTCCCTTTGAATCCTCTCCCATTTAGGATTGCCTTCCTTTTGAGAGGGAATCTCATTCATTTAGTACAGCAGTGTGGGAACCTGTGGCCCTCTGGATTTTGTTGGACTGCAACTCCCACCAGCTTCATCCAGCGTGGCTAATTGTGAGGGGTTGTGGAATTTGTAGTCCAGCAACAACTGGAGCCTCAGAGGTTCCCCATCCCAGATTTAGAGGTTTGCAAAGTTACAATAACACACACGGAAATGAAAGAAGGCCATCAGTGAATCAGGTTCATGGATCCAAGATTGTACATCACCAGCAAATTAGCAAAGCTCGAGATACAGGATTATTCAAAATCAGTGCATGTGTACAAGAGTTCCCACGTTACAGCACACTTTACTTCAATGCAGGAGATTAAGGCCCTGTTTGGGCATTCAGGCAACACATTCCTGTCCAAGAGCAATGCCCTGACTTTCCCACATTAGACAGGGAGGTCTGAAAGGGTCCTTTCAGTGCATTCAGATGAGCACACTTTGTCTCCATGTGACTGGGAGCCCTGATCTCGTGGATGATTCGATCTGTATCTAGCTGAACAGGGTTAGAAGCCCCTTCAGGTCTTGGTGCTCAATTTGATAAGCTGTCCTGTGGGAATGAAGACACGGGGGCCTGGGCTTGTACACTGCCCTTTATCGCACATCACTTTGAATGCCTGAAGAGGGCTGTCAACAGATTATTAAGCCTCAACAAGGAAGGCATTGTGTGGACCAGGGACTTTCCACCCAAGTTTAGCTACTATGAAACTTAACTGCTGCTCTAGAACAAATTTCCAGACCGTGGGTTCACGAAACCAGTAGTGGCTGGTGACTATTTTATTAAGAGGCCTAGAAAGGTCTTCATCCAGCCTTCCAAACCTGGCACAGTTTCACACAGAAAGTCAACAAAAGGACATTTGATCCATGTTTCAGTTTTAAAATACTGTAGAGCAAGATGAGTTTTTCTACACACCTTAGAAAGGTTAGCTAAGCAGATCCAAATGCTTCCCATATCATGAGTTGCTTCGACTTTTAGCTTACAGGCACTAAAAGGGACAGAAGGTTGCAAATGTAATGGAAGTAGATAACATGGTGGCCAAGGATATGGAGCTTTCCCTCAGCACAATACTTCTCAGTCCTGGAAGGGGAAATGACTGCAACACTCAAATTCAGAAACAGATGCAGAAGGCACACTTGCCAATAAATCCCCTGTAACAAACTCATTTGGGTTTTCAAATCTTGCTAGAAGGAATAGTGTGTGCGAAACCTTCAAATGATAGAGAAAGTAAAAGGGCCTGCCTTGGGGAGAACCTCAATCTATATTTCAGTCTTACATGCCTTTCAGAGACTCTGTGGAGACTAGTCTATTGGGGAAAACAGGGCACTGCCCCACCAACCTCAGTCACCTCTCAGCTTGCCTTCTTACTTGCAAGCAATCCAGAGAGCGGCACAGCCTGTCAGCTTCCTCCTCTTTGGACTCAAGTGTCACTGTTTGGGAACTCAGCAGGGACAAAACGAGAATGCATTGGCTCTGCCTGCCATTAACTCTGAGGACCATCCACCACTGAGGGCCTTTCTGTGCCCTTTCCCCCAGCTTTTTGTTAATTTCAATATTTATAATCCACACTTTCATAAAGTATATCTGGTTGGCTTACAACATACAAAAGGTAATAAAGTCAGACCATAAATACCCATAAAACACAAGAACACCAATAATGTTTTAATGTCCTTGGCTCCCTGTTTCCTTTGTATCCTGCCTCTTAACACCCTAGCCTCTCTGAAATCCTCTGAATTATGTGAAGACATAAACATGGCAAGCATTAGACCCTGTCAAAACTAAAACAACATACTGTATACAAAATTGTGCTTTGTATAATTTATTTTGAATGCTGGAGATTTGCTTTTTCTGTTATAAACATCTATTTTTAGATACAGTGCTCCAGCAGACTTGCCAACAATATGTTGTGTGTGCGTGTTTTCCTGACTGGCATAAAGAATTTTAATAAAGGGCTGTATGCTTTCTACATAAATCAATGTAAACCTGCTGAAATGTGGAGCACTCCAGCTATGATGCACCAAAACGTGTAAGTTTATTTGTGGTTGATTTTCAGTACAGAAGTAATCCCATTAAAAGCAATCTAATGATTCTGTTTCAGAACGCAGCATCTGCTTGCCTACGTTTACAGAACCTGAGCAAAAAGGAAGAGCATGTAAGTTATTTTACACACTTCTGTGGATTTCTACAAGTCTCTAGATCTCATGAGGCAGCCAGGGTGAACTTACGAGGGCTTGAAGCAGAGGTGAGAGATGATTTTGCAAAACATGCTCCCTATGTCTCCATATGCACTGGCTCTACTTCAGACCTTCTTAAGGTTCAGTACCAAGTGCTGAGAACACACACAGAATCCTCTCTGCAATTGTTATCCCCTTATGGGGAGATTCTAAACACACCTAGGAACTATTTTGCAGCAGAACCTCTGTTTTGTTAGGATACAGTCTCCATTTATTGGCCTGACCCTTCATATGAATGGCGCTTCTGATTTAGAGTAGAACTGAAAGATAGAGTTGGGCGTCACGTTCATATGGGTAATACTGGGCACCAAATCCCCAGCTCCCAACAATTTCATATAGGTATTAAAGAACATTAGAGACATGATGTTGCCTTGCAGAACCCCATAGTAGAAATACCATGGGGCTGAGCAACAAGGATATGAGTGAGGAGCCTCCCTGTGCAACTCTCTGGTCCTGCAGATAAGAAAGGAAGCTTGCAATGCAATGTAGAAGGACACTACAGTGGTACCACGGGTTAAGAACTTAATTCCTTCTGGAGGTCTGTTCTTAACCTAAAACTGTTCTTAACCTGAGGTACCATTTTAGCTCATGGGGCCTCCTGCTGCCGCGATTTCTGTTCTCATCCTGAAGCAAAGTTCTTAACCCGAGGTACCATTTTAGCTAATGGGGCCTCCTGCTGCCGCACCGCTGCTCCGCGATTTTTGTTCTCATCCTGATGCAAAGTTCTTAACCCGAGGTACTATTTCTGGGTTAGCAGAGTCTGTAACCTGAAGCGTCTGTAACCCGAGGTACCACTGTATAGTCAATGACATCAAATGCTGTGAGATCAAGGAAAATCAATAGGTGTGGCCTCCCACTCCCCTTTTCCCAATAAAAGTCAACAAAAGGGAGTTATTTATTTGTTAAATTTGTAACCTACCTTTCCACTGAATGGAACTGGAGGCGGCTAACAGCAACATTACAAAGACAGCATAATACAATACAATAAAACAGCAATGAAAAAACAAAGTGATAAAACAAAGGCAGGTGAAACATCAGTAAAAAACAACAACCCCAATTATAACACATTTCCAAGTGGGCCAAAAGCCTATGTAATATAAATGTTTGTTTTTATATATACAGCTTTGTTGTGTGATCTATTCTGTATGAGGCTAGGGGGTTGAATTCAATGGGCTTCCCAGGAATACAATTTCACTTCAAAGTAGTTTTTTTTACTAGATCCTGGAGCCACTCATTATATTATACATTGACATAATATTTTTAATGAGTTGAAGACTTAGAAAAACTCCTATAATAAATATGTTCATATGGAACCAGGGAGTGGGGTGGGGAACTGGTGTCCAAATAGTCTAGCAAGACTTTTAAAAGTGTTGGCTCTAGCAGGGTAGTGTTACTTCAGGCAACAAAATATCTTAGCCTTGTGGTTGGGTGGAGATTGGAATGAGAGTTCCCTCAGGTTTAATCTAACAGTCTAACCACAACACTGCACTTATAATTATTTCCTCAGGAAGCTTGACAATTATGAATCAAAGAATGACTAGAAACAATAATTAAGTTTCCTCCAGGGTCAGCTGCTTGGCATGTGATCTATTTAGAAAAGTAGAATGTGAAGGGAGATTCCGCCTGCAGGGTTCTTAATAGCTGCGGTTAGAAACAAAATCCTGAAAAATATATATCCCTTCTCACAGTGTGAGCAGGCACAGGAAACTGTTCAAAAAAGTTCTTAATAAAACGTAAGCTGGTAGAATAGTTTGTTCCTTGGCTGGCTACATTTATTTATTGCATTTATATTCCATATTTTTTCTCCAAGCTCAAGATGGCGTACATGGTTCTTCCCAGGGGGGTTTTCTGCCAGATCTCACCAGAACTCAGTTCCAGCACATCTCAGGTGGGCACCATTGCCATTATAAGAGAACAAGGGAGGTGTTCATGGTGAGTTCTGGCACTGGTTCTTCTTTTCCTCGTTTAACCCCCACAACAACCCTGTGAGGTGGGTCAGGCTGAGAGGCAGTGACTGGCCCAAATTCACCAAGTGATCTTCATGGCTAGGTGGAGATTTGAACCCTGGTCATCCAGGTTCTCGGCTGGCATTACATTCTAAGTTGATTTTTTAAAAAAAATTAAGACAGCTAGATAAAACAGAAGTCATGCCACTGTGCAGCTGTAAGAGGGTGTGGGAAAATTAGTTTGTGAGTGAAATCTTCAACAAACTTGCAAGGAAAACTCATTGTAACTCTCTGTGATTTACTTCTGAATATGCATGTTTAGGGTTGAGCTGTTCATCTGGGGAAATAAGTATCTGCCCAGTTTTTAAGGAGCAGATGCTCCTATTTGCAGATTTGCCCTGCATCACTCACAAAACGAATATCCTCACAATTAGCTTATTGCATATCCTTAGGACCATACGTTCAGTAACTTTGTGACTGGGTGCACTACATAGCTACCTCAACAAAGACATCTCTCTCAGCCACATGCATATGTTATTAGGGTTCAAATCCGTCGCTGCCTTTCCGCCCACCCTACCTCACAGGGCTGCTGTTGAGGACAGGAGGTGGGGGGGGGGGCAGAACCAGGTTTTCCACCTTGAGCCCCTTGGAGGAAAAGCAGAATATAAATAATAATAATAATAATAATAATAATAATAATAATAATAATAAATAATTAATTTTATTTATACCCCACCCTCCCCAGCCAAGGCCGGGCTCAGGGCGGCTAACAACCAATAATAAAAACAAGTTGATTGAATACAACTTAAAAACAAGATTAAAATACAACATTGAAACATTAAAAAGCAGCCTCATCACAGGAGGAGAAATGCAATCAGCCAGCAGTGCAGATTTATAGGCAGGAATTGCAGAAGGTGACAAAACTACTGCATTCCCTTCTCATGCATCCGTAGCCGCGAGCCACAGATTCGGCCTCATTTCCCTACCGGGCTCCCAACTCGTTGCTGTTTATTTGCAGCACAGACCTTTAAAAACACACACACCCCAACAGAGGAAATACTGACTAGCCTTGCTTCCCATTGGTCGGTTGCCGCCCTGCCCATCTTCCTCATTGGGCAGAAGGCTGGGCATTTCCTGAGCGGCAGCCGCCTGCCTCAATGAGGAGACGCGGCATTCCGAAAGCAGCCTTTCGAGAAAGAGAACGCGCCGGAGCCAATCAGGAGCGGAAGAGCAGTCGAGGGGGTTAAGGAGCCGGGCGGCCAGGTGAAGAAGTCCTGGAACTCGTGGCTTCGGGTCGCGGCAGAATCCGGCCGGCCGGGCGGCGCGACCCAGCCAGGTGAGGGTCTCGGAGGCGCGGGGCAGCGAGCGCTTTCTGCCCGGCAGCTCCCGACTTCCGGGCGTCTTTCTCGCTTTCAAGGATTACAGCCTTGGACTGAATCCGGTGCAAAGGGCTGCGGGCAGCAAAGTAAGACCGCGATGCGAGTGGGTGGGAAGAAGAGGTCGCCTTAGGGAAAAGGGAGGGATCTCCCAGGACTCTCTCCCTGAGGGTGGATCCCTGCTATGGGCCTGAAGTGGGGAACGCCGAAGGGAACTGTGCCCTGCAGACTTCCTCTTTACCAGGGAGTGGTAAAACATTTAAAATGCCTCCCTGCTTTGAATATACTGTATAGTTCGTGAAAGATGCCCAGCAAGCTCTTAGTGCAGGAAGATCTTCAGTGTGGGTGTTATTATTTCTGCCAGGCATAATCAAACTCGGGCCCTCCAGATGTTTTTGGGACTACAACTCCCATCATCCCTGACCACTGGTCCTGTTAGCTAGGGATGATGGGAGTTGTAGTCCCAAAAACATCTGGAGAGCCAAGTTTGCCTATGCCTGGTTTCTGCCATCATCATTATTTTGGGTGTTTTTGCATTGCCCTTTTAAATGAGCACTCCCGAATTCAGCGTTTTATGTTTTTGTTTTCCTGTCCAAGGAAAGTGAAAAGTGTACTGCTGGCTGTTGTCTTAGAGGCACTTATCTGATCACAGTTATGGTACGCTATAGAAAGTGTTGTCTCCAGGCTGGCGTATGAGTTTAATTAGTTAATAGCAACAACAACACTGAAAATGTGAACTTAGCTGCTGCTAGCCTATGACCAGGGTGGGTGCTATCATTAGGCCAACTAGGCAGCTGCCTAGGGTGCAGACTTCAGAGGAGTGCAGTACTGTACTGACTTTAGAGGGGCACAGTTTTCTACAAATTAGTTTTTGTTATAATTTTCTGATAAGATTTTCCTTTTACATTTTGAAGAATTTTATCATCTTTGAAGTAATTCATACATTAGATTTTTTAAAAAAATGTATATATGAAGTAGATACAGTATATAGTATCAACAAAAAATCTACTGGAGGTGTACTTGAGGCTTGCAAAAATTGCAGAAATCATGGATGCACAATGGAAACCAAGGTACTGATGCTGAAGAACTGTGTGGTGAACTTACAGCAATAGCTTGAAGTCTTCCATAGCCTGTGCTGCCATAAAGAGTTATGGGTGATGTGTCTAATGTTTCTGTTGTTCCAAGGATCCTTCTCAAAATTCCATTGTCAGTGGCAAGTGGTGAACATAGTTTGTCATAGCTCAAACTTATAAAAACTTACATACACTCAACAATGTTGCAAAAGAGTTGGCTTGGCATGCATCAGCGCTTGACCTGAAGGAATTAGTGACAAAATGTGCAAAGAAAAAGGTGTGCACAGTGAGATTTTGATGTGCCTGAAATCAAAACTTTTAAGAGACTTAAAATTTTAGCATCACAATTCACAAGCGTATTCAAAATGATTTGTGTGCTAAAATGTTTTCTTTTGTATTTGAGAATGATAATCAAAAGATAGTTGTATTGTTTATTCTTGCAATTTAAATGCAGGTCCTAAGGCAGCTTCAAACAAATTCATCAGTAACTGCATGCTGAGTTTGATTGCCATGGGATTTAGCACAAGAAATGATTTCTATACTGCCTTTCTGCTCAGGCATCCAATGTGGTGGTTTATAATTTTAAAAATAATAAAACAAATGCATAGTGTATAATGGGGGAGCTAAGGGCACAAGCTCCTTGACCTCAGCTTTCTTGCCTCTGGGTATACAGACTTACTTTCTTAAGCAGCCCCAAGGAAGGTTGTAGGACTCGAAAGGTGTGGGGGGGGGAGCCCTGGGATATGTTGATGCTTTGCCGTAAAGGTAAAGGGACCCCTGACCATTAGGTCCAGTCATGACAGACTCTGGGGTTGCGGTGCTCATCTCGCTTTATTGGCCGAGGGAGCCGGCGTACAGCTTCCGGGTCATGTGGCCAGCATGACTAAGCCGCTTCTGGCGAACCAGAGCAGCGCACGGAAATGCCGTTTACCTTCCCGCCAGAGCAGTACCTATTTATCTACTTGCACTTTGACGTGCTTTCGAACTGCTAGGTTGGCAGGAGCAGGGATCGAGCAACGGAAGCTCACCCCATCGCGGGGATTCGAACTGCTGACCTTCTGATCAGCAAGCCCTAGGCTCTGTGGTTTAACCCACAGCACCACCCGCATCCCTATGCTTTGCCATACTGGTCCCTTAATTCCATGGCTTCAACTGAAGTAGCTGGATGCTTTGCCTTTGTCATTTACCCTAAACAATAAACAAGGGGAAATTGCATATTTAATCCTTACAAATTATAATAGCTTTAGTTCTAGTATCGCTTTGTTAGGTTGAATAACTAATTGTGCTTAATAGTTCCATTTTTAACTGAGTAGATTTCTATTTCATCCTTTAAAAACATAATGACAACGGTGCATGTATAAGCTACTCTGCTATTCAAAAAACAAACAAAGCTGTTTATTACAAGAGTGAGCATGAACACACACAGAATACAATAAGCAATGTTAATACTATATAGCAAGACTTCAGGGTCCTTCCTTATTTAAAAGGCAATATCTGCTTTGCAGGTACTCTGATTCAGTCACCCACATGAAATGTCCAGAATCCTGGAAATGCACTGCTAGTTAGTCTTGACTAGGGCTGGGTGATATTTGGTTTTCAACATAGTGATATATCAGCAGTGAAACATCACAATATACCTATATCTCACAATGTCTGAAATAAGATGGAGTTATGCAGAGGCATTGGCTGGCTTTCACGTAATTCTCACATTGTGATTTTTGCACAACACACACTCACATCATGATTCACGATGCAGTCGTACCTTGGAAGTCAAATGGAATCCGTTCCGAAAGTCCGTTCAACTTCCAAAAGTTGATGTTCGGAAATCAAAGTGTGGCTTCTGATTGGCTGCAGGAAGCTTCTGCAGCCAATCAGAAGCCACAGAAGCCCCGCCGGATGTTCGGGTTCCGAAGAACGTTAGCAAACCAGAACACTCACTTCTGGGTTTGCGGCGTTCTGGAGCCAAAACATCCTGATTACCAAGGTGTTTGGGATCCAAGGTATGACTGTATATTGCCAGGTCAAAACTTCTCAAACCAATATCACATTATGGACTTCAAACTGGTTTCTGGCAATATATCAATATACCAGTATCACCCAGCCCTAGAGTTGACAGTGATGAGCTGGATCAACCAATGGTCTGACTTGGTGTAAGGCATGTTCTTTCCCACAGGGCAACATGGGGGGGGGGGGGGAGAGAGGTGGTTCAGCTTCTGCAGGTTGTGATGATTTCCTTGCTTGACCTTCATACTCTCATTTTCCACCTAACCTTGAGAATGTTTCCTTGGGTGTCAATCCTAACCATTTCAGGGAAAGCAAAGTACCTTTTAGAACAGTAACCTTGGCTCCTGACTCTCTAAAGATTGCATTGTTCTAACCTGGCACATTGTAAACAAGATGCCTTTTTTTTTGTTTTATAATGATATGCCAGCTGGTGTTGTGGGTAAATTAGCAACTCACAATCCCAGCTGGGGACATAGCATGAAGTAGGGCTAAAAGTATGTAGATATAAAAGTTTAGCAATGGTGTGCAAGAACACCAGAAATTGCAAGTTGTGCAAAGGTTACCAGAACAGATTGTGTTGTTGGGATTCTGATATAATTAAAAAAAAAAAAAACCGGGCTCAGGGCGGCTAACAACAAATTTAAAACACTTAATTGATGCAACAAAAAACAGCATAAAACAATTTAGGTTGAAAATCCATCCAATAAACATTGATGATCACCAGGGCTAGCTGACTAAATTAGACCTCTTTGGGCCAGTGAGGAGGCCAGGGCAGAATTAGCTGTGGGATCCCAGAGCGGGTAATCTTCATAAAAAGGGGAGAGGGAGGGAAGGAAGGGGAATAAAAATTTGAAAGCCAGATGGAATAGCTCTGTCTTACAGGCTCTGCAGAAGGAAGTTAAATCTTGTTCTTAAATTTTGTTCTTAAAATTGAAAGGTGCTACTGTTGAGGATTTCCTGGGAGCCTTGTCACCTGCCCTAGAGGGAAGCCCTGTTCCTTAACTGTGTGGGAGTAGATTGCAGGAGTTCAGTGGGGAGGAAAAGGACTCCATTCATGCTCAGAGGTACTCATTTAGTCATACGTGTTTTTGCTTTTTTAAGGATGCATAGTCAAAGATGAGAGAGGGTAATGTTAAAGGAGCAATGGAGAGAACAACAATATATTTTTTTCTGTTAAAAGTACTAGTAAGAAATGTGAGGGCCGTCTCTCAAAAAGGCCTATAAAGAAAGTGGAGTGCCTACCTGTACATTCCATGCTTGTCTCACAGTTAGACCTGTTTGCCATGTGATTAGAGAAGCACAAGTGCTGGAAGAAACCCCCAGAGCCTGTAGATTTAAAGGACCATGTAAGTGCACAACAGGAGCAGATTGTGTCTACTTCTAAAATATCCACTCTGTAGATGAGCCCTTTTCATGCTCCACTTCTGTGCTCGTGCAGCAAATCTTGTCATGTTTGTTTCAGTCAACCTGACTCCAGTGCGCCTGATAATCACAAGCCACATGGGAGCTTGTTGGTCCCCTTGCCAATTGCTGCTAGTCCAAACAAACACGCATCATCAGCAGTGCGACACAACACACACTTGAGCTCTTTAAGCATATGTTCTGTGGAGATAGCATCTCATTTTTTGTTTTCCAAAGCTGAAGAAGACACAGTGATAGAATTGCAATGCAGGAATCTCTACTAAAGCATCCATGGCAGATGGCCATCCAACCTCTGCTTAGAAATCTCCAAGAAAGGAAAGTCTGGAACCTTCTGAGGGAGTCCATTCCACTGTCGAAGAGCTCTTGCTGTCAGAAAGTTATTCTTGAGGTTTAGTCAGAATCTCCTTTCTTGTAACTTGAAGCCATTAGTTTGGGTCCTACCCTCCGGAGCAGGAGAAAATAAGTTTGCTCCATCGTCCATGTGACAGCCCTTTAGATATTTGACGATGGCCATCATACCTCCTTTTATTCTTCTCTTATCCTGGCTGAACTCCCACAACCATTTCCAGAGCCTTGTTGATCATAAGATGTTTTGAACTAGAGGGGTGCCCTTGTCCAACTTTCCACAGTCCAACTAGACCCAACAGTGGAACAAAAGCAAATGCATCTGGACCTGGAAAGACAAAACTGACTCCATTTGTGAATTAAATGTCCAGCTTCACAACCTAGAAACCAGACTTTGCCAGCTGGGTGCCTTCTCATTGTTTTGGACTGCATATCTAAAATAACCCAACACGTGCTAGCTAGGGCTGATGGGAGTTGTAGTCCAAAACATCTTGAAGGCACTCATTGGTAAAGACTGCCCTAAGCCATACATTGACATACACATAAAAGTACAAATTTGCATAGGGGTTAATTCAGACTGGATTTGTATATATCAAATTCTAAAACTGGCCAGTAGTCAAGAGCAGCCAGTTCATACTCTCCTACAGCAGAGGAACTCTTGAGGCTGAGAGAGAGAAGAACTAGCATAAGGCCAGCCATGGAAGAGATTTGTTTATTTTTATTTGCTATTATCGAAGTATTCAAAGTTGGAAACCCTTGCTGGTCAACTGCAAACCATCCCAGTGTCTCCCCATCTCTTCCTTAGAGGAAGCTGAGCGTGAGTTGGGCTTATCAAATAACAGGGAACAAGTGTAAATATTTCATTTTGCTTGGTCTAGATTACAACATGGAGCAAGATGATAGGTAGAACTTAGCATAGAATTGAAGTTTCCTAATTCTCGGTAGATTTCAACCTCTGAGGCCTGGATTTCAAACTTGGGAGGCCCTGCTCAATGTTACAAAAATCCGTATCGAAGGATAGCATCTAGAGATTCAGAACCACTTCCAGCACATGTGATTTTTCCTTCCCTTTGTGTGTGGTGATTATTATGTTCCAAAGTGTTTTCAGAAAGCTGTTGTGAAGATACAGCCACAAATCAGTTTGGGCAGGGCGGATGCTGAACCCTGCGATGAGGTAGGGAGTGTGTATGTTGTTTCCCCATTGGCTTCCACCCTACCGTAGGCTCATAGGCCGCTCAGAAGCTGAATCTAAATGCATTGGTGCAGCATTGTGCTTCTTTCAGGAAACAAAAGGGAACAGCAATCTGGCATGAGTGTGAGTGTGTATGGCGGGGTCAGCAAGGTTTACCGGCCATGGGCTGGATCATTCCCATGGAAATCATCCGTGGGCCGGACAGATGCAGCGCAATGCCGGAAATTGCGTCTGTGCATATCTGTGGTGCCCAGGAGCCGAAAATTGCGCCTGCGCACACGCGATTTCTGGTATCTGCACGTGTGCAGACGTGATTTCCAGCACCGCTCGGTGAGTCCCCGCGCCGTGCTGCACTGGTTTAGTGCAGCGTGCGGGGGACTTGCTCAGTGGGTGGCTCAGTTTGGGGGCCAGTAAACAGTCTTCATGGGCTGCATCCAGCCCATGGGCTGCACATTCCCGACCCCTGGTGTATGGCTCTGTCCACGCTGATGCCCTTCAGTCCTGGAGGGCATGTTACCACTGCTTATGTGTATGGAAAACGTGACTGTGAACCATTCTAAAAGGCCAACTTTCTGTGCAGTTTACTACTTTTCAGTGAATGAAGGTTTCCTTTCCCCAACCATTGGTTTAAGTGTGTTTCTTTGATTGCAACTCGCCATCCCCCCCCCCCACCACCACCACAGGCGTATCTAGATGAGCAGCAGTGGGTTTTCAGCAAAGGATCTTGCTTTTCTCTAAGAGGCAGGTGATCAGGGAAGGGAGATTAGGTGGGTAGTAAAGGGACCCCTGACCATTAAGTCCAGTCGCAGACAACTCTGGGGTTGTGGTGCTCATCTCGCTTTATTGGCCGAGGGAGCTGGCGTACAGCTTCCAGGTCATGTGGCCAGCATGACTAAGCTGCTTCTGGCGAACCAGAGCAGAGCACGGAAACGCCGTTTACCTTCCCGCCGGAGCGGTACCTATTTATCTACTTGCCCTTTGACGTGCTTTCAAACTGCTAGGTTGGCAGGAGCAAGGACCGAGCAATGGGAGCTCACCCCGTTGTGGGGATTCGAACCGCTGACCTTCCGATCAGCAAGCCCAAGGCTCTGTGGTTTAGACCACAGTGCCACCCGCGTCCCTTTAGGTGGGTAGTAGTTCTCCATCAAGACACTCGGAGCACATCCCGAACTTCCGGGATGTTGTCCAGCTTTCCTTTCTTTAGGAGTTGGCTTGTAAGAGCCACAGAGAATCATCACAGTGCAGAAGTGCCATTAATCCTTTTCCAAACCAGTCTGTCTATCTTTGGAACTGTGGAACTCAGAATTCCTATATTCTTTTGCCTCAAGGCTTTTCCAAATTGTTTTCCGTTACTTCTGCCAAAAAATGGACACCTCTCTCTGTGTGTCTTATATTTACAGTATATGTATATATGAACTTTTAAGTAGCACAAAATACAGTTCCAGAGTGTGGATTAGTTTAGCATAAGATCCACAAGATACATGGATGCTTCCCTGTCTCAGTGTATCTGGCAATAGAAAATATAATTTGGCATTGCTAGTTCTAGCTATTATCTAAAAGAGTTTAAAAATCCTTTTTGTTTAGGCTGACCTCCTATTTTAGACTCTTAATTGATGAGTTTAAATTTAGAATGTTTTTGTATTCAACTAAGTCCTAAGAACAGGTTCATTAATTTTGGTGGGTTGAAGTTTATCACATTCATGAACTTCAGTGGGTCTACTCTGAGTAGGACTAACATTGAATATCACCCATAGGGTGTTTTTTATGTTTTACTCTGCCGAAACTTACACAGGCATCTTCCGACTACGCTGACACGCACACTGAAAACTGTGAGAGGGGGCGGGCGGAACAGGGGAACCCCCACTTGTACACTTCCAGAATGGAACCCCTGTGTAAGTGGGGATTCCCCTGAAGTTTTGTGCCGATGCGTATAAATTGCCTAGTTTTTCTTCGTTTTAAATTGTATTGTGGGCTCTACTCAAAATAAGTTTGTAGGTGTCATGATTTTGACTTTTTCTTGCCGTTCTCCCATGGCTCAACCTTTTGTGGGCCTCTAATAGAGCACTGCAAGGTTCTCTGTGAAGGAGGAAGCATGAT
Organism: Podarcis muralis; assembly: GCF_964188315.1. Taxonomy (NCBI): domain Eukaryota; kingdom Metazoa; phylum Chordata; class Lepidosauria; order Squamata; family Lacertidae; genus Podarcis; species Podarcis muralis. The sequence continues at coordinate 32,052,068 of NC_135657.1, forward strand.
CACCTTCATGAACAACTCAGACAGCGAGGAGGAACCCTGCAACGAGAGAACGTCCTTGATGTCGGCTGAGAGCCCCCTTCTGCCTTCTTACCAAGATGACACACAAACACCAGAAGCGGGAGAAACACTCACGCACAGGGTAGGTGTATTTCCGCTTCTGGGAAGAAGGAACACTTTGTAAAACACTGATCTTGTCCTCTGTGCAGGTTCTTCCTTCATATGCCTTCCTGAGTCGCTTATCTGTGTGGGGGTTTTTTGCTTGTTTTCAAGCCTTAGAATGAGTGACACAAGGTGGAGGCGATATTCCTGTTAAGAGGAGCTGGTGATGCTCAAATTCTCTAGAACAGAGATGGTCTGGAGACCAAATGTAGCCTTCTGGACTCTCCCCATGCCACGGCCTTCACTAGCATTGCACCTTCCTCAGGTGCTTTTTTCTGGCTGGAATGTCACATTCCGAATGTGTAATTAAACTGAGCAAAAGCATCTTGCTTACTTGGAGCATCAAATTTTGCGTGTGAGTGTGTGTGTGTGTGTGTGTGTGAGAGAGAGAGAGAGAGAGAGAGAACCTCTGACTATAGCATGACTGGAATGTAGCATATAGTCCAAAAGTAAGAGTGCCATCTGTGTTTTGCCTATGCTTCTGCCTGCCGCTGTTATGTGACACACACACCCTCCTCAAAAGATAGCCCACTAGCGAATATGGACCTTTGTCTGAAAGAAGGTTCCTCATCCCTGTGGCAGAACATAGGCAAGCCCTGTGCACACCAAAGTCTCCTCAACCTCCAATCATTTGGGTGGGTTATTGAATGGAGGGATTGCTGAGGGCAAGGAGCACTGCCTGCGCCTTCTGTTTTCCAAGTTATACCCTGTAGAACAGGCATAGGCAAACTCCGGCCCTCCAGATGTTTGGGACTACAATTCCCATCATTCCTAGCTAACAGGACCAGTGGTGAGGGATGATGGGAATTGTAGTAGAGTTGTAGAAGATGCTTTTTTTCTTTTCTCTTTTACATTTTGTGGGATAAATGAACTTTGGTAGGTTGGCAATTGAGCAGATGAGCAGAGTGGGATGGAGCCAGGGTAACTGGTGATCCCGGTATAGGACCCTCTCGGGAGGGCAGGACCTGCCAGCTGCTAACCCCTGTTGCATGTTCTTCCTTTGTAGAAAGGGCGTCCCGGCAGCAGTGGGAGCTCCAACAAAACGGCTGATGGAAACGCGGCCGACACGGAAAGAATAGCCAGAGTGCTCGCTGCCGTGGATAGCGAGGAGGAAGAGCTGACCTTGAAATATGGAGCGAAACATGTGATCATGCTGTTTGTGCCTGTCACGTTGTGCATGATTGTGGTCGTTGCAACCATAAAGTCGGTGCGGTTTTACACCGAGAAGAATGGACAGCTGTAAGTAGTCCGTGTCTGACGCTGGGTAATGTGATTGCCTCTAAGGCTACATCCAAACAAGCCTCCTTTCTTTTCATTTGATCTTTTGCTGTCCTCCTTTCTCTGCAATTGACCCTTTGCTATTCCAATACGAATCTCAATCCCTACTTACTGGAAGGGTCAGCTCTGAGTCTAGTTGATGCACCTTGTTTCTGCCACCTTTTCGTCAATTAGAGTTGGGGATTTGCATTGGCTTAAGTATATTGCTGATCGATTTGTGCCAGAGCAAAACCACTTTTTCTTAAAAAAAAAAAAAAAAGACATGCTATGCTTTTCTTGCAGGATTTATACCCCATTTACGGAAGACACGCCCAATGTGGGCCAGCGTCTCTTGAACTCTGTGCTGAATACCATAATCATGATCAGTGTCATAGTAGTAATGACGATCTTCTTGGTTCTATTATACAAGTACCGTTGTTACAAGGTAAGGCGATGGCCTAAGATTTGCAAGCAATGAAAACAGACATACCATTTTAGCAGTCCTCACAATGGATCTTCTCAATTTGCCTTGTATACCTGTAAGTCAGAAACCGGTCATGTGTTTTTGCTCCTCCATTCAAGTGTATTGCTCACGTGTGTGTTTTTAAGGCTCAGAGATGTTTTTAAAAGCAGTTTAGATATATTTCTAGAGGTATCATCCATGAACAACTGACAAACTATTTCAAAACTTTTCCAGGGTGGGAAGTGTGTTGGTGATGCCCTATGCCAAGGTAGCCAACCTGGTGCCTAATAGATGTAGGATTTCAACTTGCATTAGCTCCAGCCAGCATGGACAGTGATTGAGGATGATGGGAGTTGTAGTCCAATAGCATGTCACCAACACCACATGGGCTGCCTGGTATAATAAGCACTAGCCAATAGATGCCTTCCACAACCAGCTTTTCTTCACTACAAACAGAAGAACATTGAAAACCTGCAGAATCATTTGATTTAGGCACTCACTTCAGGCTCTCCCTATGGTGAGAGCCCTTTCAGACTTCCCCCTTAGCTTTTATAATGTTATTTCAAGAGCCAAAGATGCACTGTACTATTTCCAAAATTCTGCTATGATATTGCTGGGCAAGTTCTGTGCTTAGACTCAGAATTAATATGCTAATTATCATTTCTGAATCAGACTTACTTCCATAAACGTACAGTCATACCTCAGGTTAAAGTTTCTTCAGGTTGAGCGTTTTTGGGTTGCGCTTCGCAGCGACCCGGAAGTAACGGAACACGTTACTTCCGGGTTTCGCCGCTTGCACATGCGCAGGCACTCTAAATGACGCCACGTGCATGCGCAGAAGCGGCGAATCACGACGCATGCAGACACAGGTTGCGGTCTCTTCAGGATGCAATCGGGGCTCCAGAACGGATCCCGTTCGCATCCAGAGGTACCACTGTATCTTTTTACCCTGTCTGTTTATTTCCCTGTTTGGCCATAGTTCTGAGTGAGAAGGTTTGGACTGATACTGCACCTTGCATGGTACAATGGTGATCATGCAGTCCCAAAACTCCCCTTCCAAAAATTTGGGGATTCTCATTCCTTAAATGAAAGGACTGATAACTTGGTCATAGGCAAGGAGGAAGTCCAAATTTTAGATTCAGCAACATGGAATGTATGGTCATCCAGTAACTGGTTTAGTGTGGTTTTTGTTGGCAACCCTACAGATACTAAGAAGGTTGCAGGATACATCATTTTGTGCCTGTCTACAGTATTTCAAATGGGTTTGGGTAAACAAGCCATTTCCATGGGATTAGACTGACATGGAGCTTTGAAAGAGTTTCTTCATGTCATATGAATCAATTTTTTAAAAGACAAAATGAAAGACCACTTCATTCCAAAATAGGTCAAGAAACTTGATTGTGTTGAAGCGTGAAATTGGTGTTTTTAAAACAGGCCTGCACATTTTGTAACCCATCGAGCAAAGAGCAGCCCACCTGCCATATATGGTGGTCCACAAGGGACTTGATTAAACTGCCTGTCCTTGCTGTCTGCCTGGGATTATGAAAACAGAGCTTGGCAAGCCACAGTACATATCTGGTGGGCTCTGTCCAGCGGGGAGGTCAGAAATTGTGCAGACCTCCTCTTTAAACAATCCCAAGTGCATCAAGGAGAATATCCAGCAGTTCATTATGAAGAGTGAGAAGTTGGGAGATGGCAGGTCTTCAGAAGACACCAAAGAGTGCTTACGCAACAGCTTTCCCCCCTCTCTCTAAAAGGAGAGACTGCGACCAGTTGTTCATCTGCTTTATTAGTTATTTTGGATAACCTCCCAAGAACTTAATAAAGCTCAGGCACTTTATTAAAGAGAAGGTAATTGAATGTTGTAAGGATTTAATGAAAGAGCAGGAAGAAGCACTTGGAGAAAGCACAAACGCCTCTTTAGGTAATGCATAGCAAATGCATCCCTTTGCAAAGAGTTGTATTTCAACAGTATCTGGGTGATCCCTGCAGGCTTCCTAAGGGGCTATGCAGTAAAGTCATATCATAGGAGGTTGACTTAGGCTAGTACAGGCATGGGGAACCTGCGGCCATCCAAACTGGCAAATTTCAAAAGATAAGGGATCAGATTACCAAGAGAGGTTGCCACTTAGTTTCTATGAATCAGGTTTTGTTTGTTCTGTGTCCCCTGAACCGATAAACCAAATAGTGCATGTCAATTTCAGGCCACATGGGAGAAAAGTGCATCAAAGTATAACATGATGACACTGGCACCCAAGCAAGGAGGACACCACGGTGCCTCTGAACTGAAGAGAATGTGGTGTGCCAAAGATTCTTGGGACCTGTAATAAGGAGATCTCTGACAAGTACTTTGGAGCAGAAAGATGGGAAACCTTTTGTCCCTGTGTTCCTCCCAGATGCTGTTGGACTCCAGCTCCCATCAGTCCCAGCCAGTGGTCAGGCATGATGGGACTTACAGTTGAACAACACTTGGAGAGCCACAGGTTTCCTATCCCTGATCAAGACACTGAACAAAACTCACAAATATACACTGACCTTTCACGTTTTTGCTCAAAGTCACTCTGAGCCAAAAGGTTACTATTCCCAGGGCTTTCTAGTTTCATCTTTCCATTTCTTGCGCTTCCTGATTGCTGCATCAGAAATGTTTCCATAAAGCAAACATGCCTTAAAGCCTGATGGATGGTTGGTGCATCTGTTTCATTGCTCTTGATGTTAACCGTAGCAGCATTTGAAGTCTGATATCAAGGAAGCCCTGGAAAGAGAAGGAACGAAACACCTCAAGAGGGAAGCCGCATGTTCAAAATCTTTGGCACATAGGTCTAAGCCATGGTGTGCTTTAACCATGGTTTGTCCAAAGCCTGTTTTGTTTTCCAGCTGCTCTTGGCTTGGTGTTTCTGTGGTGTGGCAGGTGTTTGGGATAGGGTGGCCAAATGAACCATGGTTGTTGGGTTCAGACATAACTCTAAACTATACTTTGTCAAGCCATGGTTCACTAGACACCTAAAAAAGCAATGGCTTCGCATCATAGTCTGATGCTAAAAAACTAAACTATAGTTTTGGGTTGGATTCAGAAATTCAGACAAACCACACTTGGCCAAAACAAGCCATGGCTTCACGCTATATGCAAACCAAGCCATGGCCTGAAAAACAAGCAGTATGGTTAAGAAACTGGTTGAGGAGAGCAGCACTTCTTTGATAAATCTGTGCAAAGCAACGATGTGTACCACTGCCTTCTGTTTTAACAGTTCATTCATGGCTGGCTCATTCTCTCATCTCTGATGCTGCTGTTCCTTTTCACCTACATCTACCTTGGGTAAGTGTGAGTAAGTGCTGTTGATCCTTAGCAACTCAGCAGGGCTAGACAGAAGGCAGAGACCAGCCAATGACTGTGTCAGTAGATTAGCATGAGTTTCTGACTTCTGAGTGTTTGATAATAACGAAAAGATTAGAATCCCTGATCTGTTTTACATCAGGGCAAAATCCTCATTACATTGTTTGTAATGTTGTCTTCTGGTTACTTTGCGAGCCACCCAGAGTGGCTGGAGTAACCCAGTTAGATGGGCAGGGTACAAATGACAACATCATTCTTCTTGTTATTGCTTGTTTCCTTGACTAAACTTCTTTTTCATTTTGTTCTGCAGTGAAGTGCTAAAGACCTACAATGTGGCCATGGATTATCCCACCCTGTTCTTCTTCATTTGGAATTTTGGAGCTGTTGGGATGATTTGCATCCATTGGAAGGGGCCCTTGCACCTCCAGCAAGCCTATCTCATCATGATCAGTGCCTTGATGGCTTTAGTCTTCATTAAGTATCTGCCTGAGTGGTCAGCCTGGGTCATTCTGGGAGGCATATCGGTTTACGGTACGTCTGTAATGGAAGAGATTTCTGGGTAATGGAAGAGATTTCAGGGTGATTTTTTTCCCCGTTCATCGCATTCTTTAGCTAGGAAAAGGGAAACTCACAGGAGCTAGCCTAAATCGGTGTTTGTACCAGCAATATTTCATAGTCAGCTAATGGCCCCTTTTCTATTACAGTGTTTTTCAGGGGGATGGCTGAGAGATGAACCCTTGGGAACCTGACTTGTATCAATTCGCATAGTCCTGTCCACAAGGATTAGCAGTGGCTTTCCAGGGTTCAACAGAGGACATTCACTTTTGCATGCACAGCGAATTTCCACCTGGATGACAATAAAATAATTGACAATTTGTTTTTGTCCTTTTAATGGGCCCAAGATCTCCTCCTTGACACATCAGCTTCCTCTGCAAGCATTGCAGAAGGCTTCCTAGAAAAAAAAACTGGGAAAAATATCAGAAAGATTGGTGCAGGGATTAGGGAATCATGATGAATGGAACAAGTTGAGAAGCTCTGTTTATGTTTTTGACATGAACTGTCAACTGTATATCCCTTCTATATCCCTCCCCTGTAACGTTCTGTGAATGGAAGTAAAGAGGAGAGACCCACCGCTTTTTTGTTGTCTATTGAGCCATAGTTTGAACCAAGTATAGTTTAGAGCAGGGGTTGGCAAGCTTTTTGGGGGGTTGGCCGGTTCACCACACCACAAACCTCCTGGTGGGCCGGAGTGCGTGTGTATGTGCGTGCACGGCAAAGGGGGCTTCTCTCTCCCCCAGACCCTCCCGTCCCCCTGCCTACCTAGGGTGCTGCCGAGAGGCAGAGGGTGGCAGCGGTGGCGGAAGAACAAGCAGCCCGAAACGGCCGTTTTTGGGCTGCTCAGTCTGACAACAGCATCTGCCGCTCGCAAGGGCAGACACAGAAGCCATGCTTGGCAGAGCGGCGGCGGCGGCAAACAGCTTGCTCCAACAAGGGGCTGCTAAAAATGCGCTCAGCCAGCTCAGCCCAGCTGCCTTCCTCCTCTCGGCCACACGCAGCCGCCACTCACCCATTGGCCAGGGCCTCAAACCTTAGCAGGCGATTGGCTGGCAATTTGCTGCACCAGGGGGAGGGAGGAGGTTCCGCCGTGGTGAGGGAGAGGGGGGAATGGGGGGGGAGGCGTCCGCACCGCGGAAAAAGAACCATGGAATCCCCACGCCAATCCACGGAAACGGCCTTGGGCCAGTTCCAGGAGGCTCATGGGCTGGAACCGGCCCATGGGCGTTAGGTTGCCGACCTCTGGTTTAGAGTTGCATCTGAACCCAACAACCATGGTTCATGTGGCTGCAGCTGCACCTACTTTTTAAGTGTAGGTTTGTCAGTGACAAAACTACTCTCCCTTCTCTCCCCTCCCTGTTTTTCATCTGTGTTCTCTCTGAATCGGTCCCAAAGGTTTGAGAAGGATCCAAGTTGCTTTAGGCTGTTTTGGAGGACAGCCACTTCACCCTGGACATAGGTTAAATCTCTGAACTGACCCAGTTTCAGATTCATCAGAACCAAATACTAGCTCCTCACCCCCTGGTTCCTTCCCATGCCTTGAGGTTGTTGCCCAAGGTCCCTTTTTCAAATTCTCCCACCCAATGGGGTTTGGACAGTGGCCATGTGTCTGCAATGGTCTTCTTAGAGGTCCGCCCGATAAGTGTCTATCTGACACTAGGTAAATACCTCTTTTGTTTTCCCAGGACTTAGTTTATTTGGTTGGGGTAGCACTGCAGTAGCTCTGATAATTGTTATTTCTCTGCTCTGCTTCCATGCCATGGAGTTGTGTTCCTCTGTTTTCTATTTTTCAAAGTGGTCTTTTTGACTTGATAGCTGTGTGTTTTTAATTTGCTGCTCATGATTTGATTTCTGATTATTTTATCTTGTAAGCTGCCAAGAGGGCATATCTATAAATAGAACAACCCCTTACACTGCAGTGACTGAAATACGTCTGCCGTGCATACTTAAAAACAAAAATAAGTAGGAAAAAATGACCTGCTGCTAAATGGCAAGAAAATGAAATACGAAGTGATTTGGGATCAAATTGATTTCTCTCTCTCTTTCTTTCTCTCTCTCTCCAGACTTGGTGGCTGTCTTGTGCCCAAAGGGGCCGCTCAGGATGTTAGTGGAAACAGCACAAGAGAGAAATGAGCCCATATTTCCGGCACTTATTTATTCGTGTGAGTAAAACAGAGGGGGTGTAGGGGCGTCCATTGCAGAATATACCCTGCAGTGTAGCAACATTGACTCAGGACCCCAATACCTCAAGGACCACCTCTTTCCATATGAACCTACCCGGACCCTGAGATAATCTTCTGAGGTCCTTCTTTGTGTGCCTCCTCCTCAAGAGGTGTGGAGGGTGGCAACACGAGAATGGGCCTTCTCTGCAGTGGCTCCCCGTCTACGGAATGTTTTCCCCAGGAAATTTTACCTGGTGCCTTCAGGTATACATCTTTTGGCGCCTGGCAAAAACGTTTCTTTTTAACCAGGCCTTTGGTTGACCTTATTAACATCCTATGCCCTTTTAAAGTGTGGCTCTTGGGGGGAGTGTTATTGGGTTGTTTTTATTTTGATTATATATATTGTGGTTTTTATGTTGATCTTTACTGTGAACCGCCCTGAGACCTTCAGGTATAGGGCGGTATATAAATTCAAACAACAACAACAAATACAGAAAACCTTCGATCCTCCAGCCTGGAACTGAGAATGTGAAGTGCAGCTGTTTGATGAACAGGACACAGGTGTGGGCAGCCTGAGGTAGTTCCAACAGACCTTGACACCTGCGCATAAAAGCAAGCCCTGCCGAGGGTGGCAAGCTTGCAGCTGCCACCAAAAAGGTGACACTTTCTCGGTTCCCTGGTTTGCACATAATGGGGAGAAATTGGCCTAATGTATGCTGTGGTCTTTGTGCTTCAGCTGTTGCAAAGTGGTCCTGGTTGTCATCCATGGCTTCATAAACCATGGTTTGTTTTGCTAAAAAGCTTCATAAATGGAATTGCTCAGCTTATGAAACTCTGGATAGTTGTCCAAACACAGCCAGCAGAAGTTCTACTTCAAAATGAAAAATCTGTTTTGGCTTAACAAAACTTCAGAAGCAGAGTGTTTCTTCAGTTTGGAGAATTTTTTAAATAACAAACTAATGGATTGGGCAAAATAGTTCACACTGCAACCAATCTATGTACAGTGGTACCTTGGTTCCTGAATGGCTTAGTTGTCAAACAAATTGGCTCCCGAACACTGCAAACCTGAAAGTAAGTGAAAGTAAGTTTGCAAATGTTTTTGGAAGCCGAACGTCTGACGCGGCTTCTGCTTGAATGCAGCCAATCAGAAGCCACACCTTGGTTTTCGAATGGTTTCGGGCATCAAACGGACTCCCAGAACTGATTAAGTTCAAGAACCAAGGTACCACTGTACTGATGGGTAAGTGTAACTACCTGCAATGCATTATATAATATGGAATATGGAGCTTCGTCATGTATTATTTTCCTTTCTACTCTATAGCTACTATGATGTGGACTGTGGGAATGGCAAAACAAGACAATGCACGAAGGAGGTCTTCTGAAGAGACATGGGATCAAGGTGACCTATGCACTCTCTGTTTTGTTTTGTTTTGTTTTGTTTTTAAGTCTTCATTTGCTTATGAATAGCATGTGAATTCATTCTGAAACATCTCGTTAGTTGGGAAAAACGGTGGATGTACTTTGCTGACTGAGACTTCAATGACACACAGGGGGGGGGTGGCTACTTTTGATATTAGACGTTCTAAACTTCAGTGAAATAGTTAGCATTGGCCATGAAAGGAGGGCCAATTCTGGCCCCTCTTACAATTATGTATGAGTGAGAATCTCCCAAGATTTTTCTCGGACCCAGATCTATTTGGCAGTGGGCTCAAGTACTGAGATCTGCGGGTGAATCCCTGATTCTATTCCAAATGTTCCGGATGCTAGGATGCCTTCCACTAGGAACAGGGTTTGCTGCTGTTGTGCTTGTTTTTAAAAAAAAACACTGTAGTCCCTTTTTCTTTTCAAATGCTGTTTCATCAAGTCTTTGTGGAGTTGGTGTACCGTGTTGGCCTGAATATAAGCCACACTTTCCCCCCAAATTCTGACTGTGAAAAGTGAAAGTATGGCTTATGTTCATGACCTTATGGTGTATGGCCAAGAGTGTAGGGCAAACAGCACCAGGAATGTGGTGAAGCAGTGCCTGCCGTGCACATAGTTCCCCGTCCTCTTCCCCAAGGCCGGGAAAGGAGAGAGCGAGGAAGGGGAAAGGCCATTGGCAACACAGCGCAGCACAGCTCTCTCCCCCCCCCCCCCCCAATATGCAGCCATGAGCAGTGAGGATTGGAGCAGTTTATATTTGGGTATTTTCCTTATTTTCTCTCCCCCCCCCCCCAAATTTTAAAGCAGTGGCTTATATTTCGGTGCGGCTTGTATTCGGGCCAATATAGTATTAAGGCTGCTGCTTCTTTCCGCCTTCATCGATTTGCTCTCATCGATATAGTTCTGGTATGTGTGTGTGTGTTTATGATACTTTCATTATTATTGGTTTCACTTTGTGCTGTGAACTGCTTCATCAAATTAAGATGAAAAAAGTGGTATATAAATATTGTATGGAAATCCTTGCTTGAAAAACAGTGAAATGTTTTGACACATACTGACTCTTTCTTACAACTGACTTGTAGGCAAGTCTGTAGAAAACTTCAGCTTATTTATGCTTGTGTGCATATATATCCAATAATTGTATATACTGACTTGTTGCGGGTGGCTTTTGGTCTTCTCAGCAGAAGGAGCACAGAACCATGATGATGGTTGTTACACTGAGCCAGCCGTTCCTGACATGAGAAATTCAAGAACAGACCATCCAATCGATCCTCCCTTAGAGGAAGAGGAAAGTAAGTTGAGACCCTTTTATGGCCACTTTGCTGGTATTTACACAAAATATGAATTTGGACATTCTGTTCACCAGCTTGGTGTCTTCTACATGTGTCTGGCTGGTGCTGATGGGAGTTGAAGTTAGAAACTTCTGGAGGGCACAAGGTTGGTGAAGCCTGCTCTAGTATCTTTAAAATGTAGGAAGCTCCTTTCAGATTGAGTCTGTTGGTGCCTATAGCCAAATGCCATCCTTTGGCTAGAAGCAGCTTCCAAAGGCTTCAGGTTAGAGGTCTTTACTAGCCTATATTATCTGAAAGCTTTCAAATGGAGATGCCAGCTACTGAACATGACATCTTGTACCCAAAGCAGCTCTGCTCTCTTTGGTCCTTTTGTACTAATTTATGCCAAACTACATGCCATGACGTGGGTGGCGCTGTGGGTTAAACCTCAGAGCCTAGGACTTGCCGATCAGAAGGTTGGCGGTTTGAATCCCCGCGACAGGGTGAGCTCCTGTTGCTCGGTCCCTGCTCCTGCCAACCTAGCAGTTCAGAAGCACGTCAAAGTGCAAGTAGATAAATAGGTACCGCTCCGGTGGGAAGGTAAACGGCGTTTCCGTGCGCTGCTCTGGTTCGCCAGAAGCGGCTTAGTCATGCTGGCCTCATGACCCGGAAGCTGTACGCCAGCTCCCTCGGCCAATAAAGCGAGATGAGCGCCGCAACCGCAGAGTCATCCGCAACTGGACCTAACGGTCAGGGGTCCCTTTACCTTTACTTTTACATGCCATGAATTGGAATGGAAAGGTTTGGGGCTATGGCAGAGTTCTTAACATCTCCCTGGCATTTTGAGTGTCAATTTCTGCAGCAGCTGATAGTATTTTGGGGAGGGGATCATTTCGGTGATGAAGCTGATATCTGGGGGGATGGAGGGGGTTGCTTTTATGATAACGTGTGTGTCCGCGCACATGCTTTAAAGGATTTTTGTATTGTGCACTTTTAGAAGTGATTTTGAGAGTTTGTGAAAAGTGTCTAGGAAACTAAATTAAAAACTATTCCTGGGAGGAGTCTTGGAATGCATCTGCATTCCGATGCATTCCAGTGCTTTTTCCACAATAGTTCTGTGTCCTGGAAATGCTACGATTACAGATCATTTGCTTTGTCAGTACAGATGGTGATGTTCAGTTAGGATTCACATGGGGTTATGACCCCAAGGCTTCCCCTAATGATTTGTGTGGACATTATGTATGCCTGACCATGAACTGGATCAGAGACAGATTCAAAACTTTGGAGAATTAAAATCCACACTTCACTCCCCCCCCCCCCCAAAAAAGTTGAGTGCATCTCAGAGTAAGTGCTTTCTGTCTCCAGAACCCACCTTTAAAGCAGAAGGAGTTCTCTGCATCTCAGATGTTTTAGCCAGATTAGTAAAGGTAAAGGGACCCCTGGCCATTAGGTCCAGTCGTGACGGACTCTGGGGTTGCGGTGATCATCTCGCTTTATTGGCCGAGGGAGCCGGAGTACAGCTTCTGGGTCATGTAGGCAGCATGACTAAGCCACTTCTGGCAAACCAGAGCAGCACACGGAAACACCGTTTACCTTCCCACCGGAGTGGTACCTATTTATCTACTTGCACTTTGACATGCTTTCGAACTGCTAGGTTGGCAGGAGATTATCTTAGCCAGATTATTTTATAGGAAAATAACTTTTCTCTTGAGAAGTACCTCTCTGGCATGGCCAGTAACTGCATTTCTTAGTATGTCTTCTCAGAAGGAAGCCCTACTGAGTTTAGCAAGACTTACTCCAGTGTAAATGTGTGTAGGATTGAAGTTCTGTTAAACAATCTTGCATTGCTTGCTATGAACTCTCCCTCGTGGCATCCAGTTCCTGGCAAAAGCTAAAGAGCGATATCCTACCGACAAGCAGAAAAATGCACTCTTATTTTTTTAAAAATTACCCTTGATAATGCTGGCACAGATCTGAAATGGATGTAAAGTATAAGAAACGTGATCCAGTTTCTCTAGATCAGTGTTCTCTTTCCCCACCCACTAGAGAGCTGCCAATGCCATGATGATTTTGGCCCCGATAAGAGCGGAGAACGGTTGGTGATAACGGCACTGCGTTTCTTGTCAGAATAGAAATTCCGTAGAGCTGATGGAATCCTTTCTTTCCCTCCCTTCTAAACAGGAGGCGTCAAATTGGGCCTTGGGGACTTCATATTCTACAGTGTACTTGTGGGCAAAGCAGCCGCCACTGCTAGCGGTGACTGGAATACAACTCTGGCTTGTTTCGTAGCCATCCTCATAGTAAGTGAAATCGATAGGTTATGTCTTGGTGTTATGCCATAAAGCCAGGCTAGCTGAATCGATTTCAGCTGCGGAAGATGCCTGCCCACACGGGGCCCACCCCCTAAAAGGTGAGAACTCACCCCACAAGAACTCGGCCATGTTGGCTGGGGTTGATGGGAGTTTGGAGTCTGAAAACACCTGGAGGGTGCTGGGTTGGCGATGGTTGGTTGATTGAATGATTCTATTTCTATGCTGCTTTTTATTCAAATAAATCCCAAAGCAGCTTACAAACAAAAGATAAAAATAGCATTATGGACAATCACGAATACAGCATAAATCGTATAAAATACTTAACAAATCATCAGTGAAACAATCACAAATCCCAATTAAAACAATTCCCATCTATGTAACTATTAAAAAAACAGCTAGGAAAATGAGCTAAACATCACAGTTACACCAAAAATCATATTATAGGATTCACAAAATACGACAGCATTCGTACCTATAAAACAATATTAACAACATTAACAAAATAGCAACAAAACAAACAAAGACCTCTTGAATTTGTACACTTGCTCTCCCCTCCACCATGACTCATAAACTTTCATTCTATTCAATGCATCAAAATACTTTCTACCTAGAAATTTGCACATTAAGCAAGGTAAGAGGAGGTTCTCTGCAGTCCACAAAAGTTTATACCATTATAAATCTATTAGGCCTAGTGGATTTAAGCATAGCATAGACCTCAGGTATATGTCGGTGTATAGGGTGGTGTATGAATTGAATAAAGAATAAAATAATAATAAAATATGTGTCTTGGGATTTTGACCTTAGTCTTTTGAGATACTGCAAGACACTTCCAATATTTTATCTATTGGTTTTTATCTCTTAAGGGGGCAAATAACCCGGCCCTCTTCCGAGTAACGTTTTTCTCCTCCTCCTTAGGGCCTGTGTTTAACTCTTTTGCTGCTGGCAGTATTCAAGAAAGCGTTACCTGCCCTTCCCATCTCCATCACCTTTGGCTTGATCTTCTACTTCTCAACAGATTACCTTGTGCAGCCTTTCATGGACACCCTTGCAGCCCACCAGCTATATATTTGAAAAAAGCAAACAAAGCAGTGGTGATCTTCTCTGGAGTCTTTGCTGTGCAACAGGACATTTTCCAATAGATATGGTTTTTACTCTTAGTGCCATATATTTTTCAGGAATCCCAGTAACAACACGTGTGTGAGTCTCTCCTGAGACTCAGTAGCCAGGTCCTTCGGTTTCTGATGTGAACAATTTGACTGGGAGCAGGACGCACGCAGCCTGATCCTACCTGTGTTTACTACTGATCTCAGTCGGACTTGCTCCCAAGTCAGCTTGCATAGCATCCCAGTCCCGATAACCCTGGGACGCCTGGCCTCCTGCTTTAGTTTAGCGTGTAAATGAATGTGAAAATGCATTGGTTATATTAGCCCAAAGTGAAACAAAATTCCTCTCCCAGGAGGTGAGCAGATGATGAATGTGAGATTCCAGTGCGCCAGAGATGTTGCAATCGTAGCGAAGAATAATCATGGTTTCGATGTACTGCTGCACCAGCATGCTTCCACTGGTGTAACAGGGCCTCTTGTTTCCTCTACCCCCACCAGGTATCTCCAAAATCTGCGCCAGCCCTCCACAGCTGATTTTGAGGGTGGTGGTTTGGATGGAACAGGAAGTTCAGTTTCATAAGCCCCATGCCCCTACAGAGCTGCAGCCCCATAATAATAGTGCAGTATGCTTAAAAAAAAATACTACAAAGCATCTAAATGGAATAAATGAGAGGGTATTTTTTCTGAAAGTGTATTGGTTATATTAGCCCATGGTGAGAAAAATGTAATTACTCGGCTGGGAGGTGAATTTAAGATTCCTGTTTACACTAGTAATTTGCAAAAAAAGGAGTAATTATAATGGTAAGTAGTTGTGCAGCACACTTTTTTTAAAGTGTGAAAATGCTCCTTTAAAATAGGCATACAGCTAAACTGCAGGGGTTGTGTGGAGGCAAAACTGCACATGATTAATATGTAGCAGGTTTCCAAATCTCTGTTTTTTCTTTAATTGCAGCCATGGAGGAGGGGATTGGAATTGCGAGAGAGGGAAGTGGGAAGGGAAGGTTTATCCTTTCCCTCCCCATCCATTATCATGGCAAAATTCAAGGGCTCCATGCGGCTATAAAGCTTAAGAAAATAACCCCATTGGCACCAATGGGACCTCCTCTTCCTCCTCCTGTTTTATGCTAACCCTCCCAGCCGTGCCAGGGGTGTTTCATAGATTTGTTAGCAAAAATGTATGTGCCGCTTGATTGTAATAAAACCTCTGAGTGGTTTACAGGAAATATTAAGATGACCAGTGGAAAGCATTTAGAAATAATTAAGACGAACTGTAAAAAGAGATTAAAACAAATCAACATCTACATGTCTAGATAGACTTGCCTAAACAAAAAAAGTTTTAAGCATGAAAAAGAGTGCAGCAAATGCACCTGCCTGATGTCAACAGGCAGGGAGTTCCAAAGTTGTTGTGTGATACTCAAATAGCAGTTTTTTTACAGCTGTGATGCCTGTAGCAGTGCAGAGTCCATAGAGTGAAGTGGTCGAATGGGCACATACAGGGTGAAGTGATTGTATTAGTAAACTGGCCATACCAGTAGTTAAACCTTGAACTTGGCCTGGTGAAAAGGCCCTCCCCAGCAGTGACTTTTTCAGGAAAGTCATTGCTGGGGAGGGAAAGGAGAAATCTAATAGCCCCACTTCTCATGCTACCACCCCAATAATTGTTGGGACTCCCACACACCTGTCACTAAAGAAAAGCCAGAGACTCCATTCAGTGTAATGTGTAGTTTAGCCCCAGGGATAAAGCAAGGGTACAGGGCTTCTTCAGCTTTGCCACCAAAGCCCTTCCAAGGGAAGGAAGCAAGTGGACTTTGAAATATAACGACCTGCTTGCATGGGAGTTTCCCCACACTCTGGATTGTACACTGCAGGAAGTGCAGGAAGCAAGAAGCACAATAGATGTTTGGCCTGTCTTGCCCTCTTCTCAACTGAGATGCCTGGGGAATTGGTGCTGGCCGGCATGGGGCTGCCACCAAGATGTGCCGAGCACGTAAGTGTGGTGACACACACACACACACACACACACACACACACACACACAATCAACATCTTTGTAAGACGCAATGGTTTTTGTAGCACTGGTCAATGTGAGCAAGCAGATCAAAAATAAAAATTGAGCTGTTGGGCCTTCAGTGGCAATGGGGAGCCCGTGGCCCTCCAAATATTGTTGGTTGCCAGCTCCCATCATTCCTAACCGTTGGCCAAGCTGGCTGGGGCTGATGGGAACTGGGAGTCCATTCAATATCTGGAGGGGACCACCAGTTCCCCATACAGCATACTTTTAGAGCCTCTAGCAGAGGGCCCAACTTTAAGTGGAGGCAAGTTGTAAATAACAGGGGGGTTAGTTGCCCTGTTGCCTCCCTCGTACTTGAATTGGCAATCAGGCCAAAAAAGCAGCCCACATACAGCCTCTTGCTTTGCACTGTTTAGGAATGATTTGAGGAGAAGCCATTGATTGAGGTCAGGCAAACTTCTTTCGGCTGTGTGGGGTGTGTGTTAAATGACTAACTTGGAAATGCTAGGAAAATATTTAATGTAAGAGTGAACTGTTTGGGGAATAATGTTTGTATCAAAACACAGGGATGAGATTTGAATCTGGTGTGCACATTAATCTAAATGAGAAACAGTTGGTGCTCAAAATATTCAAGACTTTTGCCCCGCAAATAGTTTACTTCTAACTTGGACTTCCTCCCAGGGACATTGGTTGTTTTAAGGTTTTGGTTTTTATTTTAAATCTGATCTGCTTTGCTTCCAAATATCCCCTTCTAAGAACTACGCTACTTACGTGATTTATCTGCCTAAGCAAAAGAAATAGCCTAATGAAGCAAAAGGGACTGAGAAGGGTCAGGGGGAGGATCCAATGTAAGAGACATTGAAGTGCAGCAGCTCCCATTGATATCGATTTTGGATGCTTGATGAATTGGATTTGTGTGGATTCAATTCAAATTGAGCTGATCTGAACCTTCCTTTGGAATTTAGAGTGTGATTTGTTCTTCTCAAATTTTTGCAATGCAGTTCATAGCTCAAAAAACTTACCAAAATGTGTTTTTAAAAAAATGTATTTTAGGATGAAATGCATACATTTGGGCATAATATGTGTACGCTTGCTCTTTTGTGTTCAATTCAGTGTTGGTTTTTCTTTAGAAATCTAAATGGTAATTTGTAAAGGTGTACATTAATGCAGAAATGGGACTGAACAGACTTCTGAACGAATATGTGTAAAAGTGACATGGACTGTTCATCCCTAGCTTCAGTGGGCTTGAGCAACAGGATTGCTTTATAGGTTGTGCCTGAAGTTTCCTTCTGTGAACACTCTAAAAACTATAAGTTTCAACCATTTTTATTTCCAAAACATATTTTAAATTGCTTACTTTTGAAAAGGCTATTAATTACATAGTAATATATTGATGAATGTTACATTTTTAAGAACGCTTGCAAATCCATACAGTATTTGCTATTCCATTCATATATAAGCTGTTTCAAGGAACTTTGTAGGGATTTATGTTTTAAAAAATTGATCTACTTTTTCTGTTTATTAAATGAGCTGCTTCTCAATACTCTGGTGCTGCAAACATGAAGGAAGAACAGTAAGTTGGTCATGAAAATATTTCCACTGTTATTTTATGTATTGATTTCAAGATTATGAAGTATATTCATGGGGCTACTTTTGAGCTTTGCCATGTGCAAAGGTATTGAGCTGATGTTTGCTTAATTGGTCTAGATCTCTCTCCCCCCTCCCCCCTTTTCTAGACTTTAAGCTGTCTAGCATGTACTGCACTTTTAGGTGCTTTTTGAAGTACTCATTAATGCACCTGTCAACTGTAGCAAGGTAGCAAATATTTTGTGGACTAGAGAAATCTTAATCACATATATGGTAGGCACAAGCCAGAACTATTAACTTTCAAAATGTGGATTGATTTATCCCGCAATGATTTATTGACTTCAATCGGATTTCTCTGATTATTCTTAGAACTGGAATTGAAATGAATAGCGATTGCATGGCAGATCTCTTTCCCTTTTATATTGGTTCTGGTTTTCTTCATTAAATTTTTATACAGTTTTGCATGGATGATCAGGGCCAACAGGAAAGAATTCCACCAGAAATCTCTTTGAATGTAATTCTAGCAGATTAATTCTCATCATGGGACGTGTGTGTGGCTGTATGTCTGTGTATTTGGTGAAAGGGAAACAAATATACTGCATATATACAGGAAATGCTTCTAGCTACATTAGGAAAACAACAACAACCCTGTTTACTTACTGCAAATGCAATGAATACAATAAAAATTATACTTACGAGGCAGCACTATTTTTTTTAAGTGATTTACTTTCTGAAATACATCTCTAATGTTATCTGAATAAAAGCTGTGAAGAAGGTGTAGGAATTCTCTGATCATCTGCCAAAAGTTTCTCTCTCTCATTGAGCCTCTAGCAACAAACTGAATCTGTGGCCAGCCAGATATTTTCCCTCTTTTGAATCAAGTAAGACAGTTGTTGTTCTCCATTCCACAAGATCAGTAGAATGAGATTTTTGTAGTTGGCCGCCAGAGGGCATTGTAACAATAGTGGATGTTTCTTCTCGGTGCTCAATATGTAATGTGTCAGATTTGTGTAGTACATTTTGAGCTTGAAAACATTTCACATGTATCTCAGAAACCCTTAGGGGTAGCCAACATGGTGCCCTCTAGATGCTGGGCTTCATCTCCCATCATTATTAACCATTGGAGATGCTGGTTCGGGCAGATTGGAGCTGTAGCCCAACAACATCTGGAAGGGCACCACCAAGTTGGTAACCCCATCTTGCGACAACTCCCTCAGGCAGATTGGTGCTAGACTCCTATTTAATTTGAATAGGAATGAACATCGAGATAAGGCTGGGGCAAGAGTGATCACCTTTGTTTCAAGTTAAAACAACCCGCCATAAGTAACAATCCAAAGCAGAGTGTCACAGAGATGGGTGGAAAGCACGGAGAGTAGATGAAGAGACCCCTGCACTGCCAATACCATAAAGCTAAATAACCACACATAGCATGACGAAAGCAACAAAGATGGTGCCAAGGTATGTATGGTACATGCACACTGACAACTGGACTAGAAAAAGGGAAGCATTGTAGAAGGAAAGAACAAATGCTGAAGAACTGCATTTCCATAAGAAATTGCTCATTGGGTAGAACATGAGACTCTTGATCTCAAGGTTGTGGGTTCAAGCCCCATGTTGGGCAAAAGATTCCTGCATTGCAGGTGGTTGGGCTCTCTCCATCAGCCTACACCTGCACACATTTTTCGTTGGTTTGCTTGCCTACCTCCATACAAGAGGAATTTACATCTGTTTTAATCCATTGAGTAGCCTCCCCTAGGGAATGTACCAGTAATTCCTGCTTCCTCTCCTCACACGTAATCTCTTCCCTCCCCCTTGGGCTTTCTGAAGCCCTCAAATGTTATTCTGGTCCAGGTCTGCGTCCTCTCCAAGGAATGAGAGGAGGTGGTTGGAACTGAAGACAACTGAGTACCAGTGGGCTGTTTATCTTCCTGCCACATACCAGCAGGGGAGATAACAACAATTACAGCCTGTACAAATGCGGGCACAGTGTGCCTGCCTCTCTGAAGGTATCAATGCTCCGCGCTATTTATGGTATGATATAAAGAGAGATATAAATAAACAGAGCCTCTGAAGTGATGGCAGCTGGAGGCATTTATATGCAGGCCTCTCTGAGCCAGGTAAAGTATTGGGACAACTGGGCTGGAACTTTCCTCAGACTTAGCAAGGCTTGAAGTAGTCAGTGTGGATGGACTGGCAACACAGAAGGACATTTTGGGATAAGGGACACGTCAGCCTGGGGCAAATGAGGTAACCCAGCAATGCTATGATAGGTTTATTTTCCCATGTCATAGCCTATTTATAGTGAACTGTCTGCAGGACCCTGTTGGGTTAAAAGGCAGCATATACATTTTAAACAATGTAAGCAAGACAATGGATCCCTCTAGAATTCCTAAAGGATGAACTTTATGTATCTGAAGCATATATTAGGCAACAACTACATAGTCCTACCAAGTTTAGCGGATTCTCAATCCCAGTTCATATATCCTCCAGTTGCGTAAATCAAAACAGTTTCTCACTTAGAAAAGAGTTGAATAACACATCTAAATTATCTATATTTATTTCCTAGGGTTTTTGTTTTTTTAATCCTTTGTGCTATACTCCACTAGATTTCTTTAGACTGGCCTCCCTTTATTCATCTATTGAAAACAAGAACACCATTTTTAAAAATTATATCCCATGCTACAAAAAGGATTATTTGAGGATGTTTTTACAACACAACCCCTCCAAAATATAACCAACAGAGGTACAATAATATAAAAACTAATAATGGATAAACAGCATCTTAATTTATTCAGTCATTAATTTAATTTATACTAATTCCTTCTCACCCTTTAACCCCCTTACATTTTGGAAAGGAAAGCATGCCCTAAGCCACCATTTCTGATCAGAGCAGGAAGAAAACATCCAAGACTCCGAAAAGCATCTAAAAGTGCTTCATTCCTGACCACATGCTGTAGGAAAAAGGGAGCTGCGGGTACCACCATTGGCTCCCGCATGTTTGTTTGTTTTTGCTGACCCATTCCCAAGGAGTAGAAAACCTGTGGCTCTGCAGACATTGTTGAGTCACAGGCATCAGCATGCATTAGCTGTGATTCCTACACTGCAGAGAATTGAACTAGATTACCCTTAGGGTACCTTCCAATCTTCAGATTCTCTGAGTTTTAAAGCACTCTTATACCACTTTAGGGACGTGGGTGGCGCTGTGGGTTAAACCACAGAGCCTAGGACTTGCCGATCAGAAGGTTGGCGGTTCGAATGCCTGCAATGGGGTGAGCTCCCGTTGCTTGGTCCCCTGCTCCTGCCAACCTAGCAGTTCGAAAGCATGTCAAAGTGCAAGTAGATAAATAGGTACCACTCCAGCGGGAGGTAAACGGCATTTCCATGCACTGCTCTGGTTCGCCAGAAACGGCTTAGTCATGCTGGACACATGACTCGGAAAAACTGTCTGTGGACAAACGCCGGCTCGCTCGGCCAGTAAAGCGAGATGAGCGCTGCAACCCCAGAGTCGGCCACAACTGGACCTAATGGTCAGGGGTCCCTTTACCTTTACCTATACCACTTTAAGTCACAGAGAATCCTAGGAACCATAGTTTGTTAAAGGTGTTGACCTCACAGAGCTATAATTCCTATATTATATGTTATATCATTTCTAGCAACGTTAGCAAGCTACAGTTCCCAGGAATCTCCATTACTGTACTGTTATAGTGGGGTGTTTTAAATGTGTGTTGAGTGGCTGTAGCCTAAATGCTTTTGAACTACATGTCCCATCAGCCCCAGCCAGCACAACCAATAGTCAGGAATGATAGAAAATGTAGTTCAACAACTGGAGGGCTACAGGTTCCTTAGCCTTGCAGTAACACAAACTGTAGCTTAACCCAGTTTTTAGCCATTTCTATTTTATCTGCAAAGCTGAGTCACTGTGGCGCACATGAATTTCTGATGATCTGGAAGTACAGATGTGAATGTCCTTAGTTTGTCATTGGGTTGAACAAGGTTTTACTGTATTGAAACGTGCAAGGGTTTCCCAGCATGTATGCAAGTAGATGTGCACATTCAGAACTTCCCAGCATCCTAATTCATATAAATGATGTGTCAGTCAGCTGCAGGCAAAAGGGCAACTGTCTCACACCCCTGCTGATTCATGCCACACACACAGTGCAGATTCATAGATTCCATTATACCCAATATATATTTTCTTTCTTTAAAAATAAGGTCTTGTTAACTTCCAGGTCACAATAAGCTAAACGTAACTTACACCAGCTTGAAATGCAACATCTCCCAGAAATAGGAGTGGCAGGCCAGGGATTTAAATGCCCAAACGACCAACTCCTCTGATTTCTTTGATATTTTAAAACCATACAATTATAGGGTCATCTAGTAGTCCAGCCCTTTGCAATGCAGGAATTGATCACAATCAGTGGATCTTTGGGATCGAAAAACCAATTACAGCAGAATATTTTGTATCTGCATGTGGCTTCTGGGCACAGGCATGTATCAAATGTTTCACAAGGCTTCTGCAGCACTTTGTTCAAAGTTCATACCAAGTCCAAACCAGGGGTGGGGAGAAGATTTACTTAGCATGTTAATAACCAATTTAGTATTTAGTAGTTTTGTGGATGCAAAAAACTACAAAACAACTGGCAATTTGGTGAGCAGTTGGGGTGGAGTGGGGAGAGTCTGGATGAATTTCCTGTTCTGCTAAAGCTGTGTTCAGGCAGGAGTTTATTTTGGGATGGGTTCCTCTTCACAACTGGATAGCTCATTCCGCTAGACTAGAGCATGGTGCTGATAACACGAAGATCACAGATTCAATTCCTATATGGGACAGCTGCAGGAGGTTGGACTAGATGATCATCAGGGTCCCTTCCAACTCTTCAGTTCTATTAAAGGTAAAGGAACCCCTGACCATTAGGTCCACTCGTGGCCGACTCTGGGGTTGCGGCGCTCATCTCGCTTTATTGGCCAAGGGAGCCGGCATACAGCTTCCGGGTCATGTGTCCAGCATGACTAAGCCACTTCTGGTGATCCAGAGCAGCGCACGGAAATGCCATTTACCTTCCCGCTGGAGCGGTACCTATTTATCTACTTGCACATGACGTGCTTTTGAACTGCTAGGTTGGCAGGAGCAGGGACTGAGCAACGGGAGCTCACCCCGTCGCGGGGATTTGAACCGCTGACCTTCTGATCTGCAAGTCCTAGGCTCTGTGGTTTAACCCACAGCACCACCCGTGTCCCAGTTCTATTATTCTATGCATTTACCTGTTTTGCAGCATCTACATGACACTGTTGGCATTAAAATGCCAGCCTGTATCCTCCCTCCACTTTAATTAGATTTACAATGCTGGGGGGAAATCCAGCAAAACAACAACCACAACTTGTTGCCAGCGCCCCTTTACAATACGAAGTCCTTGTCTAGAATCCTCCTCAGAGCCAACCAGGTCAAGCTGGATTTATTTTGGAACATACAGATCTAGAGCTCAGCAGAAATGTTGTAGCTGGACAGAAGATTAGAGCTGTGAACTCTTTTTCGACCTTTGATTCCCTCAGGGGGGAAAGTTCAAGGTAAAAGGGGAGGGGGGAAACACCTGCCAAGATTTAGGACTTAGATTGGATTTGCAAAGGTTATCTCTGGAAGCAGCAGCTGTTGGTTTTGTGTCTTCCCCTTCCAAGAAGACTGACTTGTGCTAAAAAAACAGAGAAGTGGACAATATTCTTCAACGTGCAAAAGCAACCACAGTTTCAGTTCTGCTTCCCAAATCTTCGTAGGGTCGACCAGAACCTATTGATGACATATTTTGTCATATTTTGTCAGATGTGGCTTCAAAGGACAGAGCATTTTGCTCAGATTTACTAAGTTCCTTTCCGCATAGTCTTAAACTGTGCTTTAAGTTTATGTGTGTGCTGATTTTACCTCTGCAGACAATCTATGGTGCAGTGTTGCAGCATAAAAAGAGTGGTTCCCTCCTTTGTTGTTGCTTTTGTTTGATGCAAACTACAGAAATTGCAGGGGCACAGATGAAATCACAGTGGAATAGCTGCAGCCAGAATTTTTTTTTTTTTTTAAACCACACTGCAAGCCTGCATCAAACTAAAATTCCTATTCAGGTCTCTTTCACACTCCTTGTCTGCCATACCAGACCAGACCTCCTTGGCAGAATGTATGACTTATTTCAGATATTTGGAACTGCTTATGATTCAGCGTTCTCCCATTGGACCATGTCAATTCATGCTCAAGAGAGCCAAATCATAACAACCCCATCATGACTTCTCACCATCATTTGGCCAGCAATTCACCCCAACATTCCAACCATTTGGAAGTTTCTGCTCTTAATTAATTGGCTGCCTAATGCCATAGTTGTGGAATGTTTCTCATCATCAGATAAACTTAATTAGGACTAGTCTAAATACCACTATGCAGTCCAGTAATTAGAGCTCCCCTTTCTCTTTTTATTCAGCTGCCAGCATATTTAAGAACCTGTGACCTTGATCAAATCAGTTAGTGGCCAACTCATCATAAAACCCAACAGGCTTTCTTTCTCAATAGAACAAGCTTTGTAATGCAAAACTTCTGATTCAGCTCATCCCATCCGCTTACTGCTTCTCTCAGCCCACAACCAGCCGCACAATTGCTGCTTTAGATTCATGTTGATAGGAGACCAGGGAAGCAAGCTGTTTTGTTATGATAGGAGAAGGCTCCAGTCGTGTGGTCTCTGTGTGTTTCACAGCATGGCCTAGAATTACAGGGCACTCCAAGGGCAGGTGGACTTAGAACTCAGGGTGGGTGCTTTAATGTGCGTTAATACATCTCTCCCTTGCATGCCTAAGAACAATATGGCACTTCCTCCCTCCTTTATGTTCCAGAAACCACTCATGATAAGGAAATAAATAAATACTTCATAGAATAAAAAGATAAGTTCCCTTCTATCCCCACCTGTTTTGCAGAGGCACCATGCATCCATGTATATCCCAGCTATTTTGGAAAGCTAGATGGTATTCCAACTCCAAGATGAGAGCTGATTGATATGGTCTGATTACCTTTTCAAAACCTAGATAGCATCTTAAAAAGCAGAGACATCAGCTTGCCAACAAAGGTCCGTATAGTAAAAGCTATGGTTTTCCCAGTAGTGATGTATGGAAGTGAAAGCTGGACCATAAAGAAGGCTGGTCGCCGAAGAATTGATGCTTTTGAATTATGGTGCTGGAGGAGACTCTTGAGAGTCCTATGGACTGCAAGAAGATCAAACCTATCCATTCTGAAGGAAATCAGCCCTGAGTGCTCACTGGAAGGACGGATCGTGAAGCTGAGGCTCCAGTACTTTGGCCTCATGAGAAGACTCCCTGGAAAAGACTCTGATGTTGGGAAAGATTGAGGGCACAAGGAGAAGGGGATGACAGAGGAAGAGATGGTTGGACAATGTTCTCGAAACTACCAACACGAATTTGACCAAAATGTGGGAGGCAGTGGAAAACAGGAGTGCCCGGCGTGCTCTGGTCCATGAGGTCACAAAGAGTTGGACACGACTAAATGACTAAACAACAACACCTTTCCAATAACCCCAAACTGCACCATGCAATTGCTAAAGGCTTCTCTGATTACCTCCCTGACAGGAAGTTTCCAATGCTGTTTGGCAGATTTTTGATGAATTTAGCAATGCTGGTGCTAACTCCTTAGCGCCACTGTGCCACTGTGTACATTAGGTGCGTATACAAAACAGAGTTGGCTTTGGAGCCTGCTCTGAGTTGCACATGTTCAGAGAGAAAGATAACATAGGCATGCAAAACAAAAAGGATCTTACTGGAACCAAGGCACTACACGGATGACTTATGTCATTATTGAGGTTTTCTTTGTCTATTTCTGGGTCTGTCCAGTCTAAAATTTAAAAGCAAAACCCACAGGCATCTAATCTAATAGAAGATATCCTCAACAGAATGTTGGACTAAGTGGGCCTTTGGCCTGATCCAGCAGGGCTTTTATTATGTTCATGGGAACCGTGGGACATATGGAAGAGGGTTTAAGCAAGACTGGCCTTACCACGAAACAGCCTGAGGAGACTGCCTCAGGCAGCAGGATCCCACTGGGTTTATGAGGCGGCATATCTTGCTGCTGCATCCGTCACTGAAGATGCAGCTTGAATATGTTCTGTTTTGCCTCAGGCGGCGAAACAGGGTGGGTTGCCCCTGGATTTAAGCATTTCATTTTGCTCTGAAGTTCTGATGAAAATTGCCTCCTCACTACCATTAGCCCCAGGGAAGTAGATCCCACTGACAAATGAAGCTTCTCTTCAGGGCTAATAACAGCCCCTGGAATATGTATGGGGCGCCAGTTTAAAACCCTCACTTCACATTGGGATCCTCATTAGAAGTGGCTATATTTAATAGTTATTTTAAAAAAACTAAAAATGTAACTTCAAGCAACACATATAGGATCACAACTAATTTGGCTGTTTGTTACCACTTTTCTTTCATCAAAACGCCTGCCCCCTACTCTCCATCACCAGCTGGTCTTCAAATTTGGATCTCATGATGTGTGAGCTATTATGAAAGAAACTCTTCCTCCTCCCACCAGCTTAAGTGGCTATTTCTTGTGGTATAGTGCCTGGATCTTTCCCTATGCTTAACAACCACCACCACAACAACAACCACAGGAGGTTTGATTACAGGGAAGGAACATATCTGTTAGACAGTGTAGCACTTCTGAGATTGCTGGACACAAAGGCCTGACACAATATAAGGCAACTTCCTAAATCCCTAAAGTTTTTTGTTTTTTAATGTATTGGTCATATGATGAATGTACTTCAGCTGGATCATAGAATTGTAAAATGACCCTGAGGATCATCTAGTCCAACCCACTGTAATTCAGGAATATGCAGCTTCTTCCATACAGGGACCGAACCTGCAACCTTGCAGGATCGAACCTGCAACCTTGGCATCATCAGCACCACACTCTAACCAACTGAGCTATCCAGATATATTGGTTGACTCCAACATCTTGCTGTTGTGTTCTTGTTTATGGATTTAAATAAAGCACTTACAAAAAGACTCTTCTTTCACTCCAGAAAATCCAGTTCCAACCCCCCTAGCCCTGCCTTTAAACAAAAAACACCAAACCATCAGAATTCAACAATGAGTGTAACATTATAGGACAACAAATGTTGATGGTACACATTTCAACAGACTGTGTTGCAAAATGCTAAATATGTGGAACCTCCTTGTTTGCTTCCTTTGTCAGCAGGAGATGTGTTTCTGCCCCAGACTTGCTGTGGCTTGTTGCCTTCTTCATCTAGTCTCACTTGTGGTCTCTCTCGTGTCATTCAGTTTATATTATCTTGGGGTAAATCATCAGGTGCCGAGAATATTGCAAATGCACGGGTGCATCCAATTTGGAAGGAGAATGCATACACATGCAACACATCAGTGACGGCTGGTGCCTATTGACACTGGTAGGGCAGAAGACCAGGAGGCCTGCTGTAGGTGGAGCCAAAGCCCATAATTGGCAAAGACAATAAATCAGGGGTCAGCAACCTTTTTCAGCCGTGGGCCAGTCCACTGTCCTTCAGACCTTGTGGGGGGCCGGACTATATTTTGAAAAAGAATATGAACGGATTCCTGTGCCCCACAAATAACCCAGAGATGCGTTTTAAATAAAAGCACACATTCTACCCATGTAAAAACACGCTGATTCCCAGACCATCCATGGGCCAGATTGAGAAGGCGATTGGGCCGGATCCGGCCCCCGGGCCTTAGGTTGCCTATCCCTGCAATAAATCCTAGTTTCATCTCCATCCTCCTTCCTGTTGAGGTCTGCAAGTGGTTACGCTGAGACAAAGAAGACGCTCACAGCCAGTGCCACCCCCTGGGCTGGTTCTTTGGGAGAAGGCAGGCACCTGGGGCTGGTTGAAGTCACTTTTAGTTCACCTTTGTGAAAAAAGCAAGCAAGTAAGCAAATAAATGGTATGAAAATCCAGATAGGCGAGCTGCATCAATTGAATACCTGAAGGAGCGTCTCCATGCCCATCGTTCAGCCCAGACACTGAGATCCAGCGCCAAGGGTCTTCTGGCGGCTCCCTCATTGCGAGAAGTGAGGTTGCAGGGAGCCAGACAGAGGGCCTTCTCGGTAGTGGCACCCACCCTGTGGAACACCCTCCCTTCAGAAGTCAAGGAAGTAAGCAGCTATCCTCTTTTAAAAAGACATCTGAAGGCAGCCCTGTTTACGGAAGTTTTTAATATTTAATGTTGTACTTTTTTAAACATTTGATTGGGAGCTGCCCAGAGTTATTAAATTGGGAATTATTGGATTTAGGGACAGCAGTAGTTGGAGGAGGGGGGCCTCATGGATGAGGGGGAATTAAAGTATATACAAAGGGTTCATTATCCACATTAAGCCAAGGTATGGATAGGGCCCTTTGACAGCCTTCTCCATTAATTGGTCTAATCCTCTTTCAAAGCTACCCAAGTTGGTGATCATCGCTGCCTCCTATGACAGCAAGTTCCATAGTTTAACTATGCACTGTGTAAATAAATTATTGTTTTCTCTGTCCTGAATCTTCCAGCTTCCTTGGATGTCCATGAGTTCTGGTGTCATGAGAGACGGAGAAAAGCTTTTTTATTATTATAATGAATATCAGTAATGTTCCATCTCAGAAACTATTTCCTTGATTTGCTTGGGACCTGCTGGGAATTATTTCTGGTAACAAGTTCATACCAAGCTTGACTGTTCAAGTATGACATATGTAAAACAATAACTTTATGGAAAAACGAACCAAGGCTTTAGTACGTGAAATGGACCAATTAAATCTGCAATCCTCAAATAATATTGGATAATATATTCCCCAAAGATATGTGGGACTACTCTTTGTGCAAGTAGTCTCAAGCCTGATGCTGTACAAATGAAGATCCAGCTGTTGAAACTCAGCCGTCAGGGTAAATGATCTTATGAACAAAGACAATACAAAGCTAAAGTCCAAATTCAACACACCAAAAGGTTAAGAAAAATATCCACTTAAAACAAGATGTCTGAATAATATTGATTCCAGCTGGGAGAAAAGAAAACCATTCAGCTATATAAAATACTGGAAATTAACTTCAAAAACCCTGACATGCAGCTCTGTGGACACAGAGACAGATGGGGAAACTTGGTATTTAAAGTTGATCTTTCTGAATGAAAGTTCTTTAGGGTATATCTAACCTATTGCTCTACAAATATTCCACTTAACACATGCATATCACACATACACAGAAAGATTGACAGAGGTGCATGACAACTCTCTATGGTTTGTTGTTATTTCTAGGCTGCAATCCTAAACCAACTTACTTCGGTGTAAGCCCTGCTGAGTTCAAAGGGGCTTCCTTATGAGTAGACATGTATAGCATTGTACTGCAAAAATGTAAATCTTTGAATGTTATTAAATACAAACAGTTTGAGATATAATGGCTTCTTGGATATATATTTATATTCAATCAGAAAGGAATACAAACCGATATAACTGTAGGCAGAAGACACAACTGCTCTGAGATCATAAGCAAATTCCTTGTGTTTACACGTATTCTATAATAAAAGAGCAAATACACAAATACATTGTCCAACTTCTTATATTTCTAGCATATTGCTCCACAGCTTGCCATGTGTTTGTGGCAGTTTTCTCACTTGGTTGTCTCTTCTCATGTGGAAAATGAGAATACAGTGGTACCTCAGGTTAAGAACTTAATTTGTTCTGGAGGTCCATTCTTAACCTGAAACTGCTCTTAACCTGAAGCACCACTTTAGGTAATGGGGCCTCCTGCTGCCACCGCACCGCTGCTGCGCGATTTCTGTTCTCATCCTGAAGCAAAGTTCTTAACCCGAGGTACTATTTCTGGGTTAGCAGAGTCTGTAACCTGAAGCGTCTGTAACGTGAAGTGTCTGTAACCCAAGGTACCACTTGGTGTGTATCTGAAGAAGTGTGCATGCACATGAAAGCTCATACCAAGAACTAACTTAGTTGGTCTTTAAGGTGCTACTGGAAGGAATTTTTTTTGTTTTGACTATGGCAGACCAACACGGCTACCTATCTGTAACCAAGGTACCACTGTATGCCAACCTGCACAAAAAGAGTTGGGGTCTGCAGTCATTTTAGCTACTTTGACTGGGCATATCAATTTATCTGCTAATGCGCCTGGCATAGGCCAACTCAGCCCTCCAGATGTTTCGGGACTACAACTCCCATCATCGCTGAGAACTGGTCCTGTTAGCTAGGAATGATGGGAGTTGTAGTCCCAAAACATCTGGAGGGCTGAATTTGCCTAGGCAATGGTCCAAAATCACTATACTGTGCATCAGCTGAGAGTCTTTCAAGTATTCACCAACATCACGCCATTTTAAGCCTGGCAGCAACCAAAAGGAAAGTTAGTAGTTCCTTACAGTGTTCGCTGATTAGTCTTTTTATTTTATTTTATCTTTTCTAATTTATTTAGCTAGCTAACTGCCCATCTGACTGGGTTAACCCAGCCACTCTGGGCAGCTTACAATTCTACTCCAACCTGCCTACACCTGTGTGTGTGTGTGTGTGTGTGTGTGTGTATGTGCAGCTAAGGATTACACTTCAAGCATCTAATGAAGTGGATTCTGTTCCACAAAAGCATATGCTATTATACAATTATTTAAGGTGCCACAAGACTGTTTTATTTCAGAGAAGAGAGAAGAAGGCCAATGATCAAAACATCCCTTTGAGAATAAGACTGAGATACAAATGTAACAATTAAAGTGTCCACTTTTATTTAGCTGTTGCAATCTGAATTGTCAACATGCTTTCTGTTTTAAACATGAATTCAGAAGCAGGGTGTTTGATAGCCCCAATAGTAGAGACCCAAACGCACGAATGCAATCTTGATTTCATGTTTACTCAGAGGTAAGTCCCACTGAATTCAGTGGGTCTTGCTCCCAGGTAAGTAGGGTCAGGACTGCAGCCTTATTTTATTGACTGTCTGCTCTGCTAAGAGTAAATAATTGGCAAGTGTGGCAGAGAACTGGGAATTCTAGGTCAGGGGCTGCATACTTTGGTGGCCAGCACGCTGGATGTCAAGCAGGGAAACTGATATTTGCTTCTTTCTGTGTGGCTATTTGTTTACGGTTCTCTGCGAAATGAAAACGAAGGGACTGCCAAGTCACTTTGTATACTTTTAAGCGATTAGTTGCAACATACATTTTAACCCTTTTTGAAGTAACAAAAGGAGTATCCTAAAAAAAGAGATTTAAAACCCAGCAACCTTTTATCTTTGCCTTTTCGCGTCACAAATTATCCGCCCTGCAGTTAACCCCATTAACACAGGAAACTTCCAAGCGTCTCCCCCCTTCCCTGTACCAACAAGCACTGCACTGAAATGCCCTGTGCAGATACGTGCAGGGAGACACGTAACTTCAGGGTGGCAGACAGGAGCTTTTGGGAAGGCGGCCTTTGTTAGACAGGGAGTCCGGGAACCCCAGCTTTGTCCGAGGGCGGGGACGACGCAGCACAACCCCGGGGGGAGAGGGAAGCCGCGCACGGCGGCAACAGCAACGTGCCCCGCTGCACATGCACCAACCCTCCTCCTCCTCTCCGCGTCCATGCCCAGCCCTCCCGCCACCGCATCGAGCGAGCAGCGCAACAAGGACGGGATGTGCGAGAGGCGGCGGGAGGGAACGGACGAGACGACACGCCGCCTCGGGATTGGCGGAAGCTCCGTCCGCCCCGGCTTCCCATTGGCCAGAGCGCGGGCCCCACGAGCCGAACACGCTCCCGGCGGCTTGGCAACCTCGGCTCTCGCGCTAATCCCCGAGCAGGGGAGGGCGGTGGTTTCGGCTGAGCCAATAGGCGCGCCAGGGGCGGAGCCTGGCCGCGGGGGTCTCCAGCCGACGGGGCGGTGCGGGAAGAGGGGGGGGGGAGGGAAACGCGAGTTGGTAAACAAGCTCGCGCACCTCGTGGTGCCGCGGGGCGGAGGCGAGCGGAGTCGCTGAGCGGGCACGACGCTGCTGCTGCTGCTGCTGCGAAGCTCTCCTGCCTGGGGAGGTAAGCGAGCGAGGGGTACGTCGGGGAGCGGCCCCCTTGCATTTTGCATGGAGGGGGGGGGACAAGTGAGGGGCGCGCTTGCGCCAGCGGGGAAAGGTGGGAGCCCAGCTTTTCCTCAGCGCGGCGCCCGTCCCCATGCACGAGGCCCAAAAAGTGCTGAGGGGAGCCCTTTCCAGTGGGCCACATCTCCCTCTAAGCCAGAGGTCAGCAAACTTTTTCAGCAGGGGGCCGGTCTACTGACCCTCAGACCTTGTGGGGGGCCGGACTAGATTTTGAAAAAAATAATGCATTCCTATGCCCCACAAATAAACCCAGAGATGCATTTTAAATAAAAGGACACGTTCTACTCATGTAAAAACACGCTGATTCCCAGACCTTCCGTGGGCCGGATTGAGAAGGCGACTGGGCCGAATCCGGCCCCCGGGCCTTAGTTTGCCTATCCATGCACGCACGCCTCCCCACGCAAAGGTTGGGAGGGATCCCGGCGGGGAGACCTTAAGTGGCGCTGGGCCAGATGCGCTCGGTTAACGGGGGGGGGGGGGCTTTCGGCGCCCCTTAGCAGCCGCGTTCCGAGTCGCCCTCTCAAGTGCTTGCGGGTGGGCGAAGCGAGAGGGACGACCCCGGGGCTGCACGTCGGTGCCGCTGCCGCTAACGGGGAGTGGAAGGGCCGCAGCTCGCGCCGGACACGGTCTTTGCAGCGCCGGAGCTGGAAACGGGAGGCGTGGCGCTCTTTCCTGCTTTTCTCGTCCGTGGGGCGGCAGCAGCAGCTGCTGCAACCCCCATCCCTATACCTTGTATTTGTTAATGTCCATCATCCCAATCTGCAGCCCCTCCCCAAATCTCCCCAGGCCTGCTCTTTTCTTTTTATTCGTTTTTCACTGTTAAAATATACGTAGCATATTTCAAATTGTCTGGTTGTCAGATGGAAGGGCTCGGTCTGAAACCATTTTACGCCCACCAAGGAAATGCTTAGAAAGCGTCGATAGAAACAAAGAAGGCAAAACCACTAGATCTGGAGGATTCAAGCCAGTAAGTAGGGGCGGGGAGAGAGGAGGAAATTCTCTTTTGAAGTCCCCTTCCAGAAAACTATTAGTATGGTTTTCAGAAGCCACATGCTATGTGGCAGGCGATCCTGAATGCAAAAAGTAGCTAAATTTCCCCCCATAAACATATGGAACCATTTTTCCTTGCTAGGTTAGGTTTCTTAATTTTTTATGCATTCCTTTCCACCAAAAAGGCCACAAAGTGATTTGCAACTAAAGTAAAAACGCTATAGTAAACTCACATAAACATTACTGTAAATAAATTTAACCATACAATATATTATTATAGTGCAATACAGTATAGTGATAATGATTATATCAAATGTCCCGATGATGTCCAAATGGCCTTGAAAACAAAAATGTATTTGTCACAGGCCTCCTTAAACAGTGGGCCTTCTTAAACAGAGGCTACTTTCATAATCAGGGCCTACTTCAGAGAAGGCCCATTTTCTTATCACCCTCCAGTTGTGGAGGTGTCATGTAGAGAAGAGCTTCAGATAATAGCCTCTGGGTCCTGGCAGGTTCATATGGGGAAAGGTGGTCTTTTAGATATAGTGGTCCCGAATTGTATAAGGCTTTAAAGGTCAAAACCAGCAATTGGTCCCAGAAACAAATTGGCAGCCAACACAGTTGGGTCAGAACCAGTGTTGCATGTTTCCACCTTTATGTTTTGGTTAACAATTTACCTCTGCTAAGTAGCCCTGCACTAGCTGTAGTTTCTGACCTGTCTTCAAAGGCAGCCCCACATACAGTGCATTGCAGTAGTCTAACCAGGAGGTAATCGGAGCGTAGACAACTGAAACCAGGTTATCCCTGTCCTGGTAGGGTTGCAACTGTGCTATTGGTCAGAGTTGCTAGAAGGCATTCTGTGCCACTGAACTCGCTTGTGCCTCCACTAATGGTGTTGGATACAGAAGTCTCCCCAAGCTGCACACCTGCTTCTGTGATTCTTCAAGGGGAGTGTGACCACACCTTTCCAGAGCAGCGTGAATTCCACTAGTGCCATCCTTTCTCACTTCTGGCCTCTCCCACTCCCCCAACTTCCCACACTTTTATTTGGGTTGTTCCCCCACCCCCATTACTTGAGTGTTACAGATTTGAATTTGCCAGCTGTCTCTGTGCAACGTGTCCATCTTGAGCCTAAAGATAATATGCACTAAGGCAATCCTCTTTCCAGTCAGCCCGATTAACCTTGCCTTGCTCCTGAGGTGAGCCAGCTCTGTACCACTGACCCAGAGCTGCTTGTATGACTTGGTGGCACAAGCCTAAATACTCTGCATTGCAAAAAGCCTCAGGTAGAAAAATGAAAGGTTTCTTTTGGTATATTGAATAAACATATATGGAGAGTATACTTAATAAATGTAGTGCGAACACAGCATAATTCCCCATTGCGTTGAGAAGAAGTGAAGAAAAGCACAATTTACCTGCTGTGTATTAGCGGCAATGAGATGGTGACTGAACATTTTAAGTGAGTGATGTCAGTGTTTGTTTAACGCACCTGCTGTGTAGGTTGTGGCTCTTGCCAGTTGCCTGATGTACACAGTGTGTCTGCTTGCATTCCAGACCCAATGAATTGGTCTTCCTTCCAGCGATTAGGGTAAATGCAAACATCTAAAGGGCTGTGATTCATATTTATCTGTGTTTATAGCTGTGGATATAGCTCCTTCGTCTATGCTTCCTTGATCTGCTTAATGCTTGGTACCCCCCTTCTTGCAAATCCTGTATTCTGTCACTTGAGCAAGTGAAAGGGAAGAGGGAGGGGACTTAATTTGTCTCAGGTGTTCATAAGAGCTTAGGAAGAGTCCTACTGGATCAGGCCAGTGGCACGTCTAGTCTAGCATCCAGTTTTCACATTGGCCTGCCAGATTCCCATGGGAAACTTGCAAGCAGAATATAGTTTATTAGCCAGAGGAATTGAAAACTTCCCTTAACTTCATGCGCACAGATCTTGGCTCTACTATGACCAGCCTTGCAGATAAGTGTGGAGAAATGACTACTGCACAAACATTGTATTTGTGGCATAAATCGACTGCATAGAGGAAAAAGATCCTAACAAAGGAAAAACCTGCCTGTCTGATGATCACCTGGAGGCAAGGGTGTTGCTAGGTACTTCAAAGACTTTGGTCACAGACCTGCACTTGCCTCTGGGAGAATTTAGTTGGCTGGCTGAGTTTTTTTTTTTTTTTTATTGACTTGGTAGTCTTAGGTGTAACTTGCCCTATAAAGACATGTTTATAAACAATAAAATGAAACAAAGCAACAGTACTTCCAGTACAAAAACAACAGCAATAAATATAGAATTATCTTATATAGTTACTTTACAGCAGCAAATAGTTGAACAGTAGATGCTTGCTGACATAAAAACATTTTTGGAGTACCTGGGTCTCTGAGGCTAATCTTAAAGCTCTGGCAGGCTTGTTTGAGGGGAAAGTACATAGTTCTTAAGATAAAATGGGACTTGGAAGACAGTGTTATCTACTACCTTGCTTGGTAGAAATCAGTGGTTTTGTTTTGTTTTTTAACAACCTAAGAGGCTAGCCTTTACATGCTTGCCAGGAGAGATTAGGGCTTTTCTTTTCTGCGGCCAACATAGAATCATAGAACCCCTGAATTTTGTAGGACTTACTTCTGAGTAGGGATTGCATTGCCCAAATGCAACCTTTATTGGATCAAAAATATAAAGCAGCCTCACCATCTTTGAACTATAACTGCTGGCTGAGGCTGATGGGAGTTGTAGTCTCAAAAATCTGGAGGGAACCTACGGGGGAAATGTGGGGCATAACAACAACATACAACAAGAACTGGGTTGGGGAAGGCTGATGTTAAAGTTCATTATTGGAGTCTTACTGTATTGCAGGGGCCAGCAAACTTTCAGCAGGGGGCCGGTTCACTGTCCCTTAGACATTGTGGAGGGCCGGACTATATTTGATTTAAAAAAAATGAACGAATTCCTATGCCCCACAAATAACCCAGAGATGCATTTTAAATAAAAGCACACATTCTACTCATGTAAAAACACGCTGATTCCTGGACCATCTGCGGGCCGGATTTAGAAGGCGATTGGGCCGAATCCGGATCCAGGCCCTAGTTTGCCTACCCGTGCTGTATTGTTCCAGCTTTTCTGTGATGTGTGCCAAGTTGTAGAACTCTGCTTAGCATCACCTTTGTGGAAAGCTGCTTGTGCTCTTAGTTTTTGTTCTAGAGGGAAACCAGATGCTGCTTATTAGTCTTGCAGACTGACAGCAGTTGAACTTTTAAAGTCTTAAGAATTCAGCCTTTCTGCTTCATTGATGTTACTACGTTAGATACGCATTCACCAGCCCTGGGCAGCCAAAGGGGTCTCTCTGTGTGAGAGGCTTGTGGGGCCTTGGACCCCAGCCTTGATTGTGCCCCTCTGAACATTCCAGTGTTAAAAACTCAGATATATATAAGCTAGGCACCAAATGGCTACTTAAACCAGGGCTACAGTCGCCAAAATGGAATGCCTACTTGCCGTTTTGGGGCCAGATGGCTCAAAAGTAATATTTTTCAGTAAAA
Source organism: Podarcis muralis (assembly GCF_964188315.1). Taxonomy (NCBI): domain Eukaryota; kingdom Metazoa; phylum Chordata; class Lepidosauria; order Squamata; family Lacertidae; genus Podarcis; species Podarcis muralis. Next base: position 32,088,302 of record NC_135657.1, read on the forward strand.
GTTTTTGGTTCCTGAGATTTGTGGATTGTGCAGATAAGATATAGCAAATAATAATAATAATAATAGTAAATTATTTATACTCCACCCATCTGGCTGGGCTTCCTCAGCCACTCTGGGCGGCTTCCAACAAAATATTAAAATACAGTAATGCATCAAACATTAAAAGCTTCCAAAAACAGGGCTGCCTTCAGATGTCTTCTAAAAGTCTGTTAGTTGTTGTTCTCTTTGACATCTGGTGGGAGGGTGCTCCACAGGGCGGGTGCCACTACCAAGAAGGCCCTTTGCTTGGTTCCCTGTAACTTGGCTTCTCTCAGTGAGGGAACCGCCAGAAGGCCCTCAGTGCTAGACCTCAGTGTACGGGTAGAATGATGGGGGTGGAGATGCTCCTTCAGATATACTGGACCAAGGTCATTTAGGGCTTTAAAGGTCAGCACCAACACTTTGAATTGTGCTCGGAAACGTACCGGAAGCCACTGTAGGTCTTTCAAGACCGGTGTTATGTGGTCTCGGCGGCCGCTCCCAATCACCAGTCTAGCTGCCACATTCTGGATTAGTTGTAGTTTCTGGGCCACCTTCAAAGGCAGCCCCACATAGAGTGCATTGCAGTAGTCCAAGCGAGAGAGAACCAGAGCATGCACCACTCTGGTGAGGCAGTCTGCGGGCAGAGAGGGTCTCAGCCTGCGTACCAGATGGAGCTGGTAAACAGCTGCCCTGGACACAGATTTGACCTGCGCCTTCATGGACAGCTGCGAGTCCAAAATGACTCCGAGGCTGCATACCTGGTCCTGGGGCACAGTTACCCCATTCAGGACCAGGGAGTCCTCCATACCTACCTGCCTCCTGTCCCCCCAAAACAGTACTTCTGTCTTGTCACGATTCAACCTCAATCTGTTAGCCGCCATCCATCCTCCATAAAATTCCATAGGATGTGTTGCTAGTGTGTGAAAGCAGTCCAGATCCAATGGTCCTAACTTCCAGATGGTGAAGACATCAGGTGCCATTCTGCTGCTTGGACACCTTCACTTGGTCGCAAGCGGCTGATAGCCAGGTTCATAATGTGCCTGGTGAATTTTGGAACGCTGGAAGCAGCTCTGTCTGGCTCTCAGGACTTTGACCTGCCCACTACTCTGGACATGCCCCCCTCTCCTAGGTCAACGCCCTCACTGACCCTACTTTGCACCCTCCATGAGTCTGTTTGCCTGGCTGCCATCGCTTGCTTGAATGGAGGATTAAAAAAGAGTGTGTGAGAATATAGAAAGTAGCCGACTGTACAGAGGTTGAACTTCCATTTCATTGCTCCATCCACATTTGCCTGCGGCCTTGCCCTCCACTGACATGTGGCCCCTGGAAAGTTGCTCAGAAGAAGACTCTGGCCCTTTGGTTGAAAAGGATTCCTCATACCTGCAGTTTGTGGCCTCGTTGATATGGTTGAAAGGAAAGCAGAGCAATATGTTTGGCACCAGCTTGGCTGCAGGAGTTGCTGAAAGGAGGAGTACAGGGAATGTGGAATGTGTTGGGTCTACTGCTTAGACTTTTCTTCTCCTGAAGATATCCCCCAAGGCAGTGGAGGTTTAGGGTCAGAGTTTTTCTTCTCCTAGATGGGCTACCTTCCCAGGCTGACGAGGCCCGTCTGCCCCTCACTTCAACACCAGCTGCTGGAGACAGAAAGGGGAAGGCCCTCACCTTCCCTTGGTGAGTTTAATCAGAGAGAGACTGCAAAGGTCAGGAAGGCAAAGACAGAACTGTTTCTTTCAGAGGGAGGAAATGATAATGTAGAAGACTGTGGTTTCATGTCTTTAATCTAAGAGACTTCAGGGTTGCTCACGTTTCTTTACAAGGATCCCTTTAATCACTGCTGATAGTGCGACTCTTATTGCAGGCCAAATCTGCGTAAATAACATGCATGTATTTCTATGGCTTGACCAGGGTTGAAAGCCGTGACCCTTGTGACCTTGAAAACTTAGATAAAATATGTTCGTAGTCATTTATCTTATGTTGTTTGTGTGTATGAGCAAAAACCGATGACCTTGGAAAGCCACAATAGCCAACAGTGTTGATTCTTTATCTTACTTGAATTCAGTGATGAAATGCAGGAGATGGGGAGAGCAGTCAAGGGTTCCCATACAACCGTGTTAGCTGTTCCATGTTATTCCCAACTTACTATTATTTGACACATTGGAGATGTGTATCGTGCCTGTATATATAAAAGCAGGCGCCAGATGCTTTTCTTTTCCATGTGCTGTCACAGGCAACTGCTTTCTTTGCAATATTTAAGAGACTAAGAATAGACCTTGAATCTTTACAGCAAGAAGAATTCTTTTTGGCCCTCTCTCCCCCAAAATAGGCAACTTAAAGGCAGATGGTTCTGGGATATTATTTCACACCATGCCTGACAGATTGAAGAGCTTGGAGGTTTCTACTATTTTAGCCCTTGTTGTTAAGGATTGTGGAGAATGAAGATGGGAAATACGGAGCTGTGCTTTTAAAAAAAGTTTTCCCTCCTGTCCCTCCCCAAGTTTCCAGACTAGTAAGCTTCTTCCTATAAAAATATGCTTACGCTTTCTATTTACTAGAAAATCACTAGGAGTTACGGCATGAATCTAATGTAGAAGTGCACTTGGGTGTTACTTTTGTATTGCTTATTAGCCATTATTAATATAGCATTTGCGTTGCTGTTAAATTCCTTCCAGTCGTTTCTCAGCTTTCTTTGCGCAACATCTCTGAAGTTGCCTGGCCCCTTTGTGCCCATGTTACTAGTTGCAAACAGGTAACAACCCAGTATGTTCTAATGTTACTGAACGGAGCTTTAAAAAATAGGTCAGGCCTTCCTTGGTCTCCTTATTGGTGTTAAAATTTTCTGGAACTCCAGAGTGCATGCATTTCTTTTGGGACTTTGTGTAGGTAATATTTCCTGTGCTGGCACAGGTCTTCTTGTCTGCAGTTCTGGTTTGGCAAGAGTGGGAACCTACCTAGATGATGGGGCAAAGGGACTCAGCTGCCCTCATATAATTGTTTCAGGATGCTGTAGGAGATATTCCGGTACAGTGGTACCTCGGGTTACAGACGCTTCAGGTTACAGACTCTGCTAACCCAGAAATAGTACCTTGGGTTAAGAACTTTGCTGCAGGATGAGAACAGAAATTGCGCTGCAGCGGCAGCGGGAGGCCCCATTAGCTAAAGTGGTACCTCAGGTTAAGAACAGAGCTCCAGAACAAATTAAGTTCTTAACCCGAGCTACCACTGTACCTCTGGTTACGAACTCTTCTGGTTACGAACGCTTCAGGTTACGAGCTCCGCTAACCCGGAAGTAGCTGCTCCAGATTGCGAACTTTGCCCCAGGATGCGAACAGAAATCGCGCACCTCTGGTGTGCATGCAGCAGGAAGCCCCATTAGCGAAAGTGCGCCTCAGGATAAGAACAGTTTCAGCTTAAGAACAGACCTCCGGAACGAATTAAGTTTGTAACCAGAGGTACCACTGTACAAGGCAGTAGAAGGTAACTCTACCCAATCTCGTTGGAATGCAAACTACTTTCCATTCAAATCCACATACACATCCCTACCTCTGATCTTTGCTGCTCCAGCTCTCCCATTTTTCCAGTCATATAAGAGCTCCTGCTTCCTTAAAATTCTTTTATTTTCTTGCTTGCTGCCCCGTAGACATGGAACTCTTGCCAGAATATTTGCATGATGCCATCTCTCCCTTCCTTAAAAACTCCCCACGTTTTCTGTGAAGCCTTTTGCTTAGTCCCCTAGTTCCTGTACCCCACTATAACAGATCTTGTTTCTAAGCCTAAGCATATGCAACAGAAAACAACCACTTCCCAATTTACCCTACTTCCCACTTCATTTATTTTCCCTCTGTTGAATTTGTTGGAGGAACTGGATATGGAGGAAGTGGTTAATTTCCTTCATGAGCACAATTTACTCCATGGTCTGAGATAAGCCAACAGGTGCAAGGTCAGGCAAGCCAGTTGCTATGGCAACAGCCCAGTGCTGACTATATAAGTGACTAAGGCATGTCAGCTCTTTCGGTCCAGGGTTTTTGTGTAGTGTGTCTGTGTCAGTCTACAGAAGTGAGTCGGAGTCTGTGTTATGTACTGAATGGCTGGAGCAACGGAGATACTTTGTACTTATATATATATCTGTATCTCTGTCTGAAAAAGCCTACAAGCTGTATGTATATATCAATGTCCATAGCTGTATTAGTGAAGCCTAATCTTCTGCAGCAGTAAACTATTTTGGAAAGCAAGTGAGTATTGAGAGGTTGAGATCCATGCATTGTGTGGACTGGAAAGAGAAGGCCTCTTAGAAGCCAATCTGTGCGTGTGCTGTAAAGGTCACTGAATATTTTGAGAGTGAATTAGCAACTGTAGGATCGGGGCTTCACTATGTAAAAGGTGTTTGGCCCCATGTATAAGAAAGTGAGCTATATGGTTCAATACTATGGCTTTTTGTAAGGAAACACTGCATTTTCATAACATGATTATTCAGCATACTTGTCTTCCCATAACCCGTGTGTAGTTGGATAATGACCATTGAGGGAATACGGGATAAAATCTAGTTGGTGCTTTTGTGCTCATGGAAGCGGGTGCCTTCACTAATGAAGAGCGGGGGAGGTGATTCATCCCCCCACTTCCTTCCCCTCTCAGTAACCCTAAAACTAGTTCCAGAGAATTAGTTTCAGAGCAGGGTAGAAGCTGGGTTGCAGAGGCTGCCATGTTAAAGAGGCAAGAGCACCAGTTGAATTTCACCACGTGCTGTTAAGATGACAAATCTTTGGCTGGAGACCTAATTTGCATGCATGGAGTTAGGGATGCAGTGTGCTATATAATTACAATATTCAGCATAGTTTGCATCTCTTATTGCCAAAAAGGTCTGTTCTGGCTGTCTCTGCAGGTGAACAGTATGGCCACTTTAAATTGTTCTTATATGGTGAGTTGTCAGTTGGAAGCAAGCTGCCAGTTGGCAATGTCCTCACTGATTGTGCTTGTGTGTTTGTGCAGAAATTTATATCTGTTTCTCCTCTGAAGGAGATGCTCAAAAGAGGCCAGCAAAGTATAAAAGCAGACCACAAAAATAAAATTGGATAATAATCCTATCCCCAAGATAGCTAGATAAAATACCATGAGTCAGATGTAAAAGGAGCATTACAGAAGAGATCCAGGGATAGCAACTGAGAAAATTAAATAGCAACAGAATCAAAGGCTTGTTTAAAAAGAGTTGTTTTCAGGGCTGGCGAAACTTGGGGAAGGAGGAGGAGGATTTAACGTTGATAGTCTACATTTGGATGTCTGCTAATGTTAATTGGTGAGTCAGTTTTCAAGCATTCAGACAATTTGCTTGAATTATTATCGCTTGCCAATATTGTTGACAAGTAAATGTTGAATTTCACTAAATTTTAGACATCCACAGTGATGTATTTGTGGCAGCTGTTGTGAAATGAACTGATTATCTAACATGGGGCCAGTTTGTGTGAAAGCACCCTTGACTCTCTTGCCTGTGACAGAAAAAAACATTGCATGTTAAGAATTCTCTGTATTGGGCCCTCTGCACATAATTGAGCTTTGTTTGCTACTGATGGGGAAGCTAAAACTTTGATAGAAAGTAATGCAGCAATTGGCAGACTTGTGACAGTTTGTATAGAGTGGTCTTGTCCTATTAAGCAACTGATGTTATGAGAGGGATCTTTTGTTCTTTATAGCTTTTGTAGAAACACAACTCCTGGCTTTAACGAAGTTGAAATCTTCTGGGAGGGGAAAAAAAGGTTCCTACTTTTTAAAGGGAAACCTTGGGATTTAACAGATTATAAGTGTTATGAGAAATGTCTCTAACAGTGCACTGTCAATTTTGAGGCACAAGTTGAAGTTGGGTTTTCCTAGCTTCATGGTACAGAACGTAAAATGGTGAAATTCAAATGTTCACCTCACTTTTTGAACAATGTGAGCGATGGAAAAGTCCTGGGGTTGGAGCTGGGATAGGGTCCCTGTTGTCTTCCATATGTTGTTGCACTGCAACTCCTATCAACCATGGGCACCATGGCCAAGGATGGTGGGAGTTGTAGTCCAGCTATATATATCTTGAGGGCTATAGGAACCTCCTTTCTGTTTTAGAAAGAATGGGAGGCAGTGCTGTACTGAAAGGTGAAAGGGGTCATGGACCCAGGAGTCCAGCAGGAGGACCCAAGTGGCTTCTCTGTGACACAGGAGGTGCTGCTGCTCTGCTATCTTTCTCCACTTCAGCACTAACACTACTACTGATAGCTAGAGAGCCATGTTGCATCTGCTGGCTCAGTAGGAATCAGGTGACACATGGAGCCAATAGGGCTCCATCTAGTTCAATAAATCAGATGACTAGGGTGTGGCTCCTCAATCTGATTGCCTGAACATGCAGGCTCTTGGAGAAGAACTTGTAGCCCTCTTTACTGCACCTCCTGGTCCATTTCACTGCTGTTTGGCTTAGTGATTCATCAGAACCGGGACTCATGCTTAAGCGCTCTCCCTTCCAGGCATGAGCTGAGAAGAAACCCCATGTCTCACTATCTTGTGCGGACCACGCCTCTAGCAAACTCATTGTTCAGGCACAGATTGAGTTCTTACTGCCCATTCCCACTTCTGAACCCATACTTGGGGATGCCCCCCACCAATTGATTCATACTAGTTTTTTTTCTTTGGTCTGTTTCTGCTGCTGAAGTCAAGGGACTGATGCCAATATTTCCATCAGAGTAAGTAAGCTGTAATTGGCTTGTGGACGTTATCCTAGCAGGAGCATGCTGGCTACTTGTTTGGAGCGGGTGGCCGACGATGAGTAGGCTGCAGTTTTGTAATACTGAGCCTAATTGGGTGTAAGTGAATTATTTCTAGATCCATGACCAGCATAAATGAGGCTGCATTAATTCCAGGCGTGCAGCTGATGGCTACAATTTTGCATATCCCTAGACAATGTCTGACCTAATCATGATGATGTAAATAGAGTTGCCGGTCCAGAACATTCATACTTACTCTACTGATGTGTCTCTGCCTAAAATAAAGCAGTTGGCGTGCTTCCTCCTGGGTTGGATTTTTACCCCAATCTTCCTGTTGCCTCAGGCCTTTTAAGGAGAAAACTTTGTTGGCAGTGGGCTTGGGTGTTTTAGCAGCTTTAGGAAATAACTCTGTGCTCTAGTTGAGTACCCGGAACGAATTAAGTTCGTAACCAGAGGTACCACTGTACCCAGTTACAGACAACTGTATTTTTGTTGGTGGTTTTAGAAAAATGATGCTAACCCACCCTATTTTATAATATTTGTAACCAACCCCATCTTGACAGCTTGACAATTGAACCCAGCCATAAATCCCATTGCAGCAGCCATCGCTGCAGAAGCCATCGCTCTCCAGAACATCTGGAGAGCCACCACAGGTTGGCCCCTAATTGGTGTCCTTGAGCTCTTGATCCAGGAGAGTCAGCTGTCAGCAGAAGTATATGGGGGAAGAGGATTTTTGTCAAATGAAAGGACCTGATTTTGCTGTGCACTGGTCTTTGGTCTGTGATCAGAGTTTGAGGATTGAGGGAAGCCTTTGCTTAACTTGGGCTCTTCTCTGCTTCAGAATCTCATTTTATGTTTGATTTGTTCCAAGTGCTCCAAACATTGATGCAAATGAAGTAGGGAAAGGGCAAAGTGATTGTGTAACCCAGCCTGCAGTGGGGCGCTTTCTGCTCTTTTAATGATAATGTACCTGCTCTTCTGGAAGGAAGAAAACCTTCCAACATGCCCTTGTCTTTCAATATAGTAAATCTCCATAGAATACTTTACAGCATACTTCATGCTCAATAGTTGCTGGGAATCAAAGTCTTTTGCTGCTGTATTTCTTGATAACAGCCCACAAGAGTTCAGTAGGCTTTGAAATTCAAGGCACAGCAAGGTGAATAGTCTGCTGGCCTTTAATTTGATTTTTTCTTTCTTTTTTTAAAGATATGCCTTTTACAGTGATTGGTACAGATCCAAGATCTATTATCCTGTGCAATCTGCATTCATTCGCGCTGAGATAAGGGGAAGCATTTTCAGCATTGCTGAAAATGATATGAAATGATAAATAGCCCAGATATGTGGGGGGGAAGAGGAGAAAGGGCAGGCTGTGCACTTGGAAAACAAAACCTGCTGTTGAGCTCAGATGGGTAGGAGGAGGTTAGAATCTTCCTGATAATATAAACAGGGCCAGTTTGTCAGCAGCGCTCTGTTGATAATGAACCGATTGTTTCCTGCCCACATAGAGATGGGTTTGTCAAAACGTCTCTGAGGGTCAAAGATCCGCTGAAAGAAGCTGAGTCACTCTGTTTTTCTCTTTAGGGTTTGGTGGTTTGCTTAGGGAACTGCATGTCTGCTGTGTAGCGCTTCTGTAGCCTTAGCCCTGTTGCAAGCCAAGGGTGTCTAAGAGATTGTGCTGGTTCATAATAACCACGTGCTATTGGCTGCTATGGTGCTCGGTCTGTTGCGTATAAGAGGGAGAAACTGGCATAGAATCATAGCATTGTAAAGTTGGAAGGGACCTTGCCGATTATCTAGTTCAGGGGTCAGCAAACTTTTTCACCAGGGGGCCGGTCCACTGTCCCTCAGACCTTGTGGGGGGCCAGACTATATTTTTTTAGGGGAAATGAACGAATTCCTATGCCCCACAAATAACCCAGAGATGCATTTTAAATAAAAGGACACATTCTACTCATGTAAAAACATGCTGATTTCTGGACCGTCCGGAGGCTGGATTTAGAAGGTGATTGGGCTGGATCCGGCCCCCGGGCCTTAGTTTGCCTACCCATGATCTAGGTCAACTGCCTGCAGTGCAGGAATATGCAGCTGCCCCATACAGAGATCAAGCCTGCAAACCTGCTGTTATTAGCACCATGCTCAAACCAACTGAGCTATCCATGGCGGGGGAAATTCAAGGTTTGCAGAAGGACAAAAAACATTTTTGGATAAACAACCTCAAGCGTGGGGATCCCCAAACAGCTCCTTAAGCATCTGCTGTGGCCACAGGATGCAATTTGAGATGGGCGAAACAGAAAAAGAAAACCGGGGGTTGGAGAAGGAAAGGAATGAGCTACTCTTGAAGAGAACCCTGGAACAGGAGCGCTGTACACTACAGCATTTTGTCGTGAGTCCCAAGGCTCAGTGGATATTTGGACCGGGATTTTCCCAGTCGTTCATTCATTCATTTTATTTGTATGCGAAATCCTGCTCAAAGCAGCTTACAACAAGGAAACAGGGATGCGTTTCAAACACAACAAAATCAATTTCATAATAGCATAGCAAAACAATAGCGAATATAATAACATACCAAAATAACACATCCCACTACAGCATGTCGGTACAGTATGAGAAACTTAATCCCAGGGTTGTGTGTTCGAACCCCACATTGGGCAAAAGATTCCTGCATTACAGGGGGTGGGACTAGATGACCCTCATGGTCCCTTCCAACTCCTCCGTTCTACGATTCAATGAAATAATAAGATTACTAAAACAGCATTCAGCACCCAATAGCAAAAATAACAAGGGAGCTTCACAGTTTCACCTTAGTCCTAGAAAATACTCCTCCTATGATGCTGTTCAGTCCTATCTCTACATTCTAAACCACTACATCTCACTGGTTCTCATGGCTCGGGGAAGAGTTTAAAATATGTGTGAGAGTTGTAAAAGGCTTAGGTTAGCATCAAAAGAGCCCTTTTCTCACATTTGCCTGGTTTAGACATCAGACTAAGTCAGCTATTGCAAACCTAGTGCTTTCCAGATGCTTTGACGAGACTGGACACCAAACATCTGGAGGACACCAAGTTGACAAATGCAGTGTTAAAGCATAGGTGTTCTTGTTGGTTTTAATGTGAATGGATAACAAACTGGTGTGCACTGTGCTGAGTTCCTACTAAGTTCCTCACCTGCTCATCTGATCAATGTGAACTCATGGTTTGCATCATGCAGAGTGAGTTTGATTTGTTTCCTCCCCTAGCGTGGTAAATGGGTTAGCAGGGGCTGGAACAAATTGTGAACTGCTGAGCAGCTTTCAGATTAAACCATAGTTTACTATCAACATGATGTCTGCAGCAGGCCATTAAAGGCCTGTGCCATCCACTGAATATTCCTCTTTTGGTTTTGGAATGGTATTCATCAATCCCAAATGTTTTGTGCATCCTTCTTTAACTTTTCAAGTTAACAGAATTGGGCCTCTCTGTGAACGTAAGATAGAGCCTTGTTTCTATGACATTTTCATTCCAAGGAAGCATGTGGAATTCTGCCAGCCCTGAGCTCCGTCCAGTTATTTATCTGCTTCACGTTTAAAACTAACAAAAGGGAACTGGCCCTATTTCCTCATCGATATATTTAGCTGGTGGAGAGCTGAGTACATGTTGAGCAATAGAAGTTTGCTACTTGTTTCCTTTGCAGCTTGTCCGTTAACTTTATTTTGGAAAACGGGTCGTTCTAAAAGATCTATTCTTTCAGTGTGGCTGTTTTTTCTTCTTCTGTTGTTTCAATGCCTTGCTTGTTTTCTTCCTCCTGATTTTGTTATGCTCAGCGGAGTGTTGCTGGCAGTGTATGCCAGTGAGGCTCCTTATACAGAGTACGATCACTGGCCCATCTCTTCCAGTGCGGGCTGCTCTGACTTAAAGTGACTCTCTCTCGCCTTGTAAGTGGCTTGGCTTAGTGGTTAGAGTGCTGTACTAGGACTGGAGAGACTAGTTCAACTCTCTGCCCAGCTATAGGAGGTCACTGGGTTTTGGGCAACCTTGAGCCTGTCACTGTCTCTAGCCTAACCAACCTCACAGAGTTATTGTGGGGAGTGAAATGGGGAAAGGGGAACTGTGCAAGCTGCTTTGAGCTCCTTTGAGGAAAGGCAATGTAATGAATAAAATCAGTAAAAGGCCTTTCCTAGTCCTTCTACTGAAGAGCAAAACAGAGAAATACTCTCTGGACAACTAGCACTCGGAAACAAATGAACGGTCAGGGGAATAATGGTAAATTTTTACTAACACACACACACATATACATACAATGTGTTAATGAATCAGAGCAATATCAATGCAGTAATTAAAACACCATCCACATGTTAAGTGCTATTTTAAGTGATTTGATCCATTTTAATGCAGTCACTCTGAATGTTAAGAAATGCCACAAAAGAAGACTTATGAGTTCAAACATGTCTATTTTAAGCAATTATTCTGGTTAGGGTGTTTGTAGCTAGTCACAGCTTTCACTAATTATATCATTTAGTATTTATACTCTCTTCCAAATACTTGTGAAAATGTCATGTGCACTAGTTAATTCGTGTTTGTAGTTTACTTCAGCTCTTGACCAGAGGTTGTTGAAAACTGACCCTGGGACCTCCTGCAGTCAATGCATATGCTTAACCCCTTTAACCTGTGGCCTCTTTCCAAACCAGGGTTGGGTGTATTTGTCCTTCAGAAATGCTGGATTTTTATACCTTAAGCAAGAGGTACATGGGTGCTTTAGCTGAGATTCCTGCCTAGCAGAGGGTTGGACTAGATGACCCTCGGTGTCCCTTCCATCTCTACTGTTTTATGATTCTATGATCATGATTGCTTGTGGGAAGGGCCAAAGAGCTATGCAGGGCGCATAGAAATCTGGGGGTATAGTCTCTGGCTTGAGAAAGAGAGAGAGCCCCAGATATTGCTTGTGCATCTTAAGGATAGCTGGACCCAAGTTAATTCAAAACCTAATGGAAGCAAATAATTTCCCCTTAATTCCTCTTTGCTCTGTGTTGCAGACAGAGCCTTCTTTGTATCCAGAGTTCCCTGATGAAAGGCCAATTGTGGCACTAAGTTGTGTTAGGTTCTGTTTATTTTTAGTAAGATATTCTTCTTTACACTGCTGTGATTTAAATTTTTGCATAAGGGCTACATTTTTTTTAAAAAAAACCAAAGAGCTGAGATTCTTCAGGATCCTGAATTCTCTTCCCAAGACCTACTTTCTTTGCCAGTGGGTTGTTTGCCCAGAATACGCAAAGCCCCTGAACATGACAAAATCGTGCAACCATGGAACAATAATTTCAGGTGAAAGAAGCAAGACTCTGGGAGTAAATCCTTGCTTACAAAGAAGAGGAGTTTATGTTCCTTTTGCTGAATTTGTTTGTCAGGGTGTTCCTGGAACAGGTCCCCCCCACCCCCACTTCTTCTTAAGGTGCTTATTTCCATTCCAGAGAAGGTTCCTGTCTAGGAAGCAACTCTATGGTGGCTGTTTCCTGTATATTGACAGTGACTGCTTGCAAGGAATCATGGGAAGGATTTGAAAACACAGTAAATAACTGTATGAGGCACCTCTCCTTGACGTCCATTTGGGTGCGAGCTGTACTTCATAAACATTAAAAAGGAGGAGAAACTGGGGGCAGCGGCTGGGAGAATAAGGGCATTTGGATTATCACAAGTCATGTATGTTGTATACAGGAACTCCTCTGTCTAGGGGAAGCCATCATGAAATGCTACCTCCATTCTGAAGTTTATTTGGCCCCTGTTCTGGCAAACGTTTGGAATAATTTGTGAACATGGCCAAACTGGTGATGCTTGTAGACTGAAGAGAGATGTGTGGGTGATCTAATATTGCGCACAAGTGGATTTCCAGTTGAACCAACAGAGTGTCCCCTTCTTAAAGTCCCCTCTCCCACTCCAGAAGGTCTCCTAGTTTATACAGAACAGATTTTGGGGGAATATGTTTGAGGAGCCTGTGGGCATCGGGGAAGTAGACGCCTGTTCTGCCACTGGGTAGGCACAGTTGATCTGAGTTTAGGCACTACAGATTTTTGTTGCATTTCTGTAAGGGCACTTGAATCTGACACAGAGGCTGCCTTCACACCATACATGTAAAGTACCTCCCCCTGCAAAAGAATCATGGGAACTGTAGTTTAAGGGTGCTGGATATTGTAGTTCTGTGAGGGTTAAACTACAGTTCCTTTGGGGGGGGGGCGGTTGCTTTGTGGATCCATACTGTGGATTTAATGTTTATTTCCTTGGAGTGCTTCAGCTAAACTTCCTAGGACAGTTCTCTTACCCTGAGGCTTTTACTCTCTGCAGATAAATTGGGGTTCATTAATTTGTGGAATGGCCCAGGTACCCTTTTCATTTTCAATTTGCCATGTTTCCAGATATCTAACATCTGTATTTGTTAAGAGGCTTTCTTTCAGCTGAGAAGAGGGCTTTTGACTGGTCAGTTTTGCTAAGCAAACAGCTCCTCTGTTTGTAAACTGTCCTTGATATTTTTTCAGGCACTGGCATTCCTGCTCTGCTGTTCATTGTCTGCCATAAGCCTCTCATGCTGCCTATACGTGACTGATAAATCACAACTTTTTCAAGGTAGTTTTTTCCACTTCCACTGGACCAGCTTATTTGTGCGGTGGAACAAAGGCTTATGACAAACCAATCTTCTAATGTCAACAAGCAGTGCAGACTCTTAAAAAACGGTTACCTGGAGAATGGTTGAAACTCTGGCAGTTTCCAGGTTAGGGTGTAGCCAGAATTCTAATTGCTCAGTGTTGACTTTTCACAAGGACAGTAGCTGGTGAATTCACATCAAAGGGGGCCTTTAGCCATAGATACAATTCCCTGCCAGCTAGAGCTGTTGGCTTGCTGGGGGGAACTGCAGAACAGGGATCTGCATTGGGATAGTGAGGTCTTTATGCATTTTGCAAATGCTACTTTGTGGGTCCGTAGCAATTCCCTTGTGTCTCTCAAACTGCAGCAGATAAAAGGGTCTGAGCAAAAGTTTCTTTTCAATAGTCCCAAAGACTGCTGAGTACAACTTCTAGACGATGTGGCAAATGCTTATTATAACATGGTTAATTAATTGCTCACATTAGAACAATGTTTCTTAAATATTAGTCCTCTGAATGAAAGAACAATCCTGGTTTTTGAGACAAGTTCAGAGAAATTTCAAAAGGATATCCTAAAGTTTTTTTATTTGGTGTCTCTGCACGTGGCTTTTTTCTTTTCGTGCCATTTCCTACCCACCTAAAATCCTCTGGGCTGCAGTGTTGAAGGCTCTTCCAGAGGCAGCAGAGGTGGTTTCCAGACAACTGCTCAAGCCCAAATGCAGTTTTCTTTTACATGTGAAGTGCAGACCCTTGTGTTGTGGCATAAATTGCATTGGAGATGTGTTCCATTTTCAAAGGGGGGTTGCTGTGCCATGTGGGGAAACATGATGGAAAGACAGGAGGCAAATTCCACCATTGGATATGTTTTAAGTTGAAAGAAAATGTTTCCCTGGGGTAGGTTGTCTTAATGACCATAGAACAGTCTTCCCCAACTTGGTGCCCTCCAGATGTAGTTGGATGACTGATTGTAGTTGAAGTTCAGCAACATCTGCAGGATCATAAGGTTGGAAAAGGCTGCCCTAGAATGTGTGGCTTCTTGTAGGGAAGAGTGATGCCCCATCTTAGGCTTACTTTACACCTTTCACAGTGAGGAGAACTAAACATTGAAAATATTCTTCTGAGCTGTTTTCACAAAAGTCTTGCTGGTAGCATTTTCAAGTCTAAGCTAGTTAGACCATGGTGTCTCTTTGAGGGCTTGGCAAGTTTGGCTACATTCTATGAAGCTTGGTTTTAGTGAAACACAAAGTGTTGAGGAGACAATCCCCTGGTGAACTGGTCAAAGCTTTGGGGACAGGGTTGAGGACCCACTGACTTTCTCATAAGTACTTGGAAGATCCCTGCTCCTGCCAACCTAGCAGTTCGAAAGCACAAAGTGCAAGTAGATAAATAGGTACCGCTTTGGCGGGAAGGTAAACGGCGTTTCCATGCTCTGCTCTGGTTTGCCAGAAGTGGCTTAGTCATGCTGGCCACATGACCTGGAAGCTGTACGCCGGCTCCCTCGGCCAGTAAAGCAAGATGAGCGCCGCAACCCCAGAGTGTTCCGCAACTGGACCTAACGGTCAGGGGTCCCTTTACCTTTACTTGCAAAATAGTCCTTTGGTTTTGCTGTACTGCTTGTAACTGTTGATTATAAGTGTTTGGGGGCGGGGAGGGAGGCTCGTTTAATTTCATTGTACACAGGTTGTACAGTGACAATAAAGGTATTATTATTATTATTATTATTATTATTATTATTATTATTATGGTTCTGTTTTCCAGCACTGGAAGTGGTCAGTCATGGCAGGCGATGCCATCATGGTGATGCGAGGAC
Source organism: Podarcis muralis (assembly GCF_964188315.1). Taxonomy (NCBI): domain Eukaryota; kingdom Metazoa; phylum Chordata; class Lepidosauria; order Squamata; family Lacertidae; genus Podarcis; species Podarcis muralis. Next base: position 32,103,456 of record NC_135657.1, read on the forward strand.
TGGCAAAGCTCAGCAAGGCAGTTCTAGAAACACAGACGGTACAGCTTCGGCAAGTTGTCCTTGGTGGTGATGCAGTAACCATGGTCAGGAGCTTCCAGGCCACTGCTGAAGAGCAGTTCAGTGCTGCCATGGGGAAAATGCAGGTAAGAATGTGTGTGTTTGTGTGTGTGTGTGTGCGCGCGTGTGCGTGCCCCCCGCCATATCAGTAAGCATTTAGCCTGGTTTTGGTTACTTTTCCTAGCCTCTTGTCAGTGAAATGCATGTGAGGTTGCAATCATATACACATTTAACTGGAAGTAAATTGAGGACTGCAGCCTGTAGCAGTTGTCAATTTATGTGTCCCTCTAATCCAGGGTAGTTCTCCAGATGTTGCTGAACTACATCAGAAAGCATGGCCAACAGACAGGGGTCTTGGGCGTTGTAGTACAGCAATAACTGACCAATGGCTGCTGTAGTCTCACTACAGTTGTACCTCTGGTTACGAACACTTCTGGTTACGCACACTTCAGGTTACGAGCCCCGCTAACTTGGAAGTAGCTGCTCCTGGTTGCAAACTTTGCCCCAGGATGTGAGCGGGAGGTGTGCGTGTAGCAGGAAGCCCCATTAGTAAAAGCTTGCCTCAGGATAAGAATGGTTTCAGCTTAAGAATGGACCTCCGGAACAAATTGAGTTCATAACCAGAGGTACCATTGTATTCTAGAAAGTTGACATAACTGAAGGTGCTGTTGTTTAAAGATCTGGCAAAAACTTTTGCACGCTGTGAATTTGGGTAATAGAAATGGAAATATCTTATTGCTGGATCTTTTGTTTAGTTTGTTTCTTAAAATTTATATCTCACATTTATCATCCCACAGGCTTTCTCGGCATCTGACCTCATACAACCCTAAAAACAATATTTAAATAAATCACATGCCCTTTTGAAAGTACATATTATTTTGATTTCAGGCAAGTTGATATCAGGAAGGGCAAGAATCAGAGAGGTGAATTAAAGTAGAATAGAAGGTGACTCAAGGAGAAAGAAATTGAGCAACAAGAAACCCTAACCTCAATGGCTATGTCTGTCGGTGCCCCTTTTGATGCGGGTTCTGCTTGTGCTCCCCATAGCAGCTAGCTAAAATTTAAAAAATGCACATTGATTATGTGAAATGCAATTATCGTCATGTGTAGTTCAGCCCTTGGTGGCCTATGTATTATTTTTCTTTAGCAATTGCTTGGAGAAGAGGGAAGCTGCCTTTTCCATGGATGTGCAATGTCTGCCTAAAAAACCTGTAGTTATTTTTGTTTCCTACTGGGGGTGGGGGTGGAAATGTGAAGTGTTTTCCAGTAAATTACTCTTTGTTTTTGGTGGTTTTCCTGCCAACTTCTGATACTTGCAGCCTTTTCTAAACTATTTTTTATTAATGTTGGAAGAGAAGTGTTTCCATTGTGTTACCTCTGTGGCGGTGTAGTTAAATCGGCCAAGAGGTGTTGTTAAATGGCATTCTGGAAAAATCTGTTACCGGGACACCTAGTTCTCACAATGTAGAATATAAAGACCTTTTAATTTATTATTACTCTTCCTTTTTTAAAAAAAGGCTTCCAGCTTTCAAATTTTCAGAGAGATCTTTGCCAAAGGTTTGGAAAAAAAGAGGGGAAACTGGAGAGAGTCTCCTATTGTGAAAGAAGTCTGAATCATGATACAAATCTTTGGAAGCACTGAACGTGTAACTTGAAAAAAAGTGTTTTACAAAATAGGTGTCCTAATCAACACTGCTCAGTGGTTGTCTCCAGTCACAAGCACATTAAGCAGCTGATACATGTAAATATATTATTTGTTGTGTGCATGAAACATACTAGATTTTTACACCAATGGCCCATGGTCACAGGATAGGGTTAGCCTATGTAGACTGAAAGAGAGATATGAAGGGGAACTGCTAGGCTAGACTTCCTCAACTCAATGCCTTCCAGATGTTTGGACTACAGTTCCCTTCAGCCCCAGCATCATACAGCTGTTCTGGTTGGGGCCGGTGGGAGCTGTAGTCCAAAATATTTGGATGCACTAGATTGGGGATGGCTAGGATGGCTGTTCCCTTCATAGCTCTCTTTCAATCAGGATTATGTCTCTTTCCCGACATCATGTGGCCCACCCAATCCATTGATAAAACTGCTGAGTTCTACAATGTCTCAAAATAATAAGAATAGCAATTCATAGTTGTGCAGTGGGTTGAATCCAAAGTTTCCACAAGTGCAGTTCTGTTTGATGGATTCTCTGCTGAAGGAAGGAGGTCAGGAGGGAAGTGACTGTTTCTGATTCCTCCTTCCCATTGCTCCCCCCACCCCGAAAAGCTGTTCTGAAAAAATCCAAGGCCCCCTGGAACTGTGCAAGAGGTGATGTGGTGGGTGATGTGGCTGCATGGGGAATGGGTAGGAGATGATTGCCTATCTCTTTCCTCAAGCAGAAGCTTCCACTGAATCGCAGAAGGAGCTCTCTGAATCATTATAAACATAGGTTGATGTACACCATTAAGCACATTTGTGCAAAACGGTTTCTGCTTCCAAGGAGGCATACTGACGGAAGTGGCACACCTGGTCCTCTCATGTTGCGGGATGAAGCAACCCTGCTTCAGGAAGCATTCGGGAAGTGAGGGATAAATGAAGACAGGAATTGGGGTCGGTGGAGGACAAATACCAAAAGTGTTGGCTGTAGAGAAGGGGTGGTGGCGGTGGCACCATCACTTGGAGTGAATTATCAGCATATTGCATACATTTTGGTTCCTTTATATGTAAGTCTATTTATAAACCACTAAATCATACAGATATCAAGACACTGTATTATAATCACGATTATAAAATCATTACTGTAAAAGTCTTAATTATAAAATCATAAAATACAGGAATGACCAACACTGATTCGGATCAATTCTCTAAAATACTTGCTGATACAAAAAAAGAGTTGTTGTTGTTGTTGTTGTTGTTATACCACCCATAGATCTTGGGGCTGTTCACAACACAAGACATTGAAATATCAGAATTTGTAGGTGTGTGGAAAGTGTTTTGTCTTTTCAGGAAGGGAGCAATGTGAGTGACTGTGAGAGCAGTTTACACCTTATTTTTTGGCTGAGGAAAAACACCTTTCAATGTTCTGTTTGCAGGATCTGGGCAAGCAACAGGAGAACTTGAAAGATATTGGTGAGGACTTTGGAAAAGACGAGAGCTTCTCTGAATCGGAGCTGGGAGGTGCTGCAAAGGACTTCTACCCTCCCCCTCTAGAACACCCTCCCAAGTCTGATGGTGCAGAGGGCCCGTCTCACTCGTACGTTGCCGGAGGACCTTTACCAAACGTCGGTGAGAGCGGAGACCCTAGTGTGCGTTGGAACCCCATCTCTGCCAAAGTGAATGCAAAGCTCTTTGGAGGCTTTAGGGACCCTTGGAATCCTTCTGCTCCTGCTTGGGGGCAAAGCCGGGCTTTTCACCAAGACCATTCCTCGGTGGGCGGACTCACGGCTGAAGATATTGACAAAGCCAGGCAGGCGAAAGCAGATCCACAACAGAAGCCGTACAAACAGATGGTACGTAGGCTGTGTAACACCACTGGAAAATAGGAGTTTGTTTTTTTAAAAGAGTATTATCCTTTCTTTAAAAACCAAACCAAACCAAACCAAACCAAAACCCTGCCCTGCCAAACTTCTGTGCGATGAACATGTTTGGGTAGTAGTGGGAGCAGTGCATTATTTTCCTTTGTTTTTAATTATCTTTGGTTTTTTTTATAAGATGTTTATTAAAGTTTTCAATTTTATACAAACAAAGAGAAAAACGTTAAAGAAAAAGAAAAAGTATTAAAAACGCATACAGTTCAGAACTTAATTTCAATAACATATTTCCCTGACCTCCTCATACTTCCCCTTCTTGTTTTCTAGTTCAAATTATTTGTCCAGCAAATCCTTATCTCCTAGCATTACAGCTAAATAACACCTTATTTTCTATCCAACATCTTAAATTATTGAAACTTAAACTTTAACTTATAAAAAACCATTTTTCCATATTCTTTTATACCATTACAGCTAGAAACCACTTAATTTCAATCCAACATCATTCAACATTCATTAATATTGCAGTATTTCTGTAAATAGTCCTTAAATTTCTTCCAATCCAGTTTTTAATTATCTTTGAGGCATGTCTGCTGCTCAATTGGTAACCGCATGGGAAATATGCCAAGAAATGCAAGTTCCTTTTCTCCCAGGTCACTTTGGGAAACCAGGCCACGCATTTCAGTAACAATACTGAGAGGACACTCTTTAAATTTAATCTTCCCATTTTAACAGGTGGGGAAAGTGAATAACTTGCCAAAGCCCGTGGCTTTCTTAACCTATTATTTTCCTTTTCCTGTCAACGTGGTGCATGTCTTGTATGACACTCAGATGGGCTTCCATTTACAGACCACCAAGATGTACAGACCACCAAGATTAACACTAGGTTAATCAGAATGCTGAACGTGTGGAGATGTCTTTCCTTTGCTCCCTTTCAGTTACCTTTCGGTGGGCAGAAAAGATGTAACTGGCTTCTTTGGTTTGTAGTTATAACTTGTTTTGTTTTTATTGGTTTGTCTCTTTATTTTAACTTAACATATGAATTGTTTCCCATTAAAAAAACATCCCAAGGTGATTTTAACAAGGAAAACCCATCAACACTAAAAACATACTTAAAAACAAATTCAAGTCCAAAAAAAATAGGATAAAAAACACCTTCACTTAAAAGGTTTGCTGAAAGTAGAAAGTCTTCAATAGGCACCAGGAAGACAATAGAGGCAACACTTGTCTGATATATACTGGAAGGGTGTTGCAAATATTATGTGCCACCACACTAAAGGCCCAGTTCCTACATCATATGGAATGGGCCTTTCCTTCGGATAAGTTGGTTTACTGTTGCTTTTATACTGTCAGCCCTCTTGCAGGTCTGCTCGTCTGAAAGGCACACTAGAGAGAGGAGTTAAAATAGATGATAATCACATTTTTGTTCAGCTCTGCTTTTCAAAGTGAAGAGAGCTGTATTGTAAATATCCCCTTGCAATTAAGCAAGGCGGGCTAGCAACTGTTCATTTGTTTAGAGAATTCAAAATGCACCCCTAGAAATAGACCTTTGCTTTTTAATGTTTAACAGGTGTTCACCTTCCCTTTACTGGACACTCAATACTCTGCTAAATGCTTGGGATGGTTAAGAAGTTGTACTTGTTGTTGTCGTCGTGTGTTCTTGTGCTCCTCCAGCTGAAATTCAGAACAGGTGCAACCCAGGTTTTCTTGCTACCCCTCTCTGCCTTGCATTTCCTTTTAAGAGACGATTCTGTCT